>NC_053183.1:3030303-3333333 GCF_905163445.1 Pararge aegeria
CTTGAGCCGGGTTACTAAATTCAACAGTCAAGCAGCGGATAGATCCTAGTAAATTTCCAAAGTCTAACTAAATGTAGGTTAGTTCGTGAAAATTAAAAGTTGTATTTAATTGTAGGTGTACTGACAAACATAATCCCCCGTTTACCTATGCTCAAAATTTTGCGTTAACTGCCTATGCATAAACTTAAACTTAAATAACATTCTGCGGAAACAGCACAATGAAAAAAAATTAAACGATTCAAACAGCAGTATTATAATTCAACAATTGAAAAACATTCTAATATGTATAAACACAATTACAAAATTTTGTATACTAAAAGACTAGTTTAGATTGTATAATATACAACTATGAAGAATACTCTTGCATAATCAAACACCTAATCTCAGAGTCTCGACGTTGCCCCTTTCAGAGATTTACGCCGCTTGAGTTTACACACCAGGCAACGTCAATAAATATGTAACAATTTCAAAGGAGTTGTAAATCAAATGGTGACTTTTAGCATCAGCCCGTTTCGCTTGCATGCACTTAACAACAAACAAAGTGTAATTTTTAAGCTTAAGCATTACCGAGTAACATTTGAAAGGTTTTCTACGTTTGCCAAGTATTACTAAAGAAGAAGGTACATCAGAAGTTATGAAATATTCTATTAGTCGAAATGTATTGATTCCTAGCTGTTGCTGTCGCCCTCATCCCCATAAGTTAGGGGTTTTTAATAGCACCTTAGGAAATGTTTGTTTTCTCGAGCTAAAAGCTATTCTGGGCAATTCAAGGATGCAAGTTTATTTTAACGATTTTTGTAATTAATTAGGTTTACTAGTCCCCTTTTTATCTAATTTGAAACGGTGTTAAATTGGCCAGTTTGTGCGGCTTTAGTCACATTGGTAACCGATTGTGGCATCGATTATAGCCCTATACCTTTAATTCGTGTCTCGGATAACAACGTTACCCGCTAGGGTAGCGGCTTTAGATGTATTTGTAGTAACTAGTGTGTTTGGTTTACCATCTGTCTCCCTCTGGCCAAGCCCAGCAGTGAGACTAGGTAGGCTGATGATGATAGTATTCTAATTCATTTTTCGGTAGGTCTACTGACCAATACTTTGTAAATTACTAAGAGTAGCAAAAGTTATTAATCAACACGTCCAAGTTATTTTTAATGCTTCTCATACCATCGCACATTTATTCAGAAGTTTTAGCATTATTATTTATTCAGGTACCGAAAGCGCTATTGTGAAGCTAGTATCATAAAAGGTCTTTCACTGCACCATCCATTATCCGCCAGTGTTCAATAAAGCCCGGCGGCAATGACCTCCAGTCCAGACGGAAGGCATTTGCCATTGAACGTCATCATCGTTAATCTTACGTCGATTTACCTGACCAATACACAATCAACAGCCTCTTTTGATCCTTACCTATTAGGAGATGAAAGCTTTTCTATTTTATATATCTATCTATTTATTTCTGTAGCGGGTTTTACCCGATATTTCTTTTTAATATCTTCTTTTTATGAATTAGGTTTCTTATTTCCTTACTTTTTTCTTACTCACGTAATTTATTTTTCTTCTTTATATAGTGTCACATAACTCAGTCGCTCGTTAGTATTTTCAAAAATGCAGTTCAGATTCAACTCGAGTTTTATGCATTCCTTTATTTTCAAATATTCATCTTTTTCTTTCCTATTGTTTGTTGGTGTTTGTTTGTCATTTCGAATAATGGAATTTATATCTTGGGCACAAAAAGAAAATTTCTTTCTTGCATTTGTACCTGGAGAAGCAATTGAGTACCTGTCTTTTCTTGACACCTGACATCCATCTTCAACTCAATAAATTTTACCAAATCGAGAGCAAGACGATCCATGGTAGATATTATGCGAGCACTACCACATATGGAGTTATCTGGGTCGATTGATGAATAAATCGCTGTAGATTGATCGCTCGCGCAGTTGACAACACTACGCTGTCGTGGATTCAAACTTATTGACTTATCATGGAATGTTGGAGCAACTTTCTTATTCAGACCTCTCCGGCGTAGTTACAGAAAGACTTTGAAGACAAGAAGTAGCTCAGTTCGATTCAATTAGTTTTATCATTAGCCCTCTAAGTACCTAAAGTCTTAAAAACTATGGTTCCGGATTTCAAAATAAGATTCTTGTTTATTGCGGTGAACCAATCAGACAATTCAGAATTATGAAATTTAATTTTATATTGAAATGGTCAAAGGAAAGTTTCAGAAGCATTGTTGTTGAGTATAATATAATAAAATATAGTCAGTTTTATAATGTCTGAAAATTTTCTTCATTTTCTTCTTTAAACAATTAAACCTCATTTTGAAGACCAATATTATTGGAACTGAGTTTAGTCAATTAAAATTCTTTAAGCCACCAAAAATTATTAATCTTATTGCTTTTTATTTATTGTTAGCTGACTTCACTGAACTTATTGTAATTAAACTTGTGACATAGCATATATAAGTCAGACTGGTCTAACTTTAATAAAAATCGGTGAAGAACTAAAGCCATACCATGTGTAAATAATTTCATGGCAGCTAAAAATCTTTAATTTCACCCGAAAGAAGCTAAAGTTATATAATAGTTTAGTTAACTATCAGTTTATTTAGCATAGTAGCAACTTTCAAATCTGTATAACCGTTAAGTATATTCTTAATAGTGTCCTACCCACTCTCATTTACATCGGCTACTACATTTTTGAATCAAAGATCCCCTTATCTCGGCTCTAGGTCGGCTACTCGTTTTATTTCTATTACGTATACCTTATGATAATTATCTTTTGGACACTTACCGATACTAATTAATAAAACCTTTTTAACTGTTTGAGGTGACGGTTCATGAATAAACATATCCACTTCTCCCGGTTTCGGTATTCTAGGAATGATTGTAGTGGAAGTTTTGACACCGATTTCTTCTTGATATCTCTTTGGTGTTCCGTATACCGCATTCGGAAAACGAAACACTTATAAAAGCACTTCGATGTCCATCTGTTTTTATATTACAGATATTTTTCTCTAAGACTATTTAAGCTGTTATTTGACGCATTTAGTGCTTACATAACAGAAGATCCAATAGAAATCTTCTTTTGATCTTTTTAATCTGTATTCAAAATTATATTAATAATAATATACAGCAAGCTTTCATTATTGCCGTGACTACGGAATTCTACTTTAATCGTATGCATTTATGGACACGTATTTCATTTATCGAAATTGAAATCGGAAAGACCACGGAATTCCTTCCATTACACATTCATAGTCTAAGTACTGGAAAGAGAATGCAAACTAATCACAAAAAGCTGTTAACATTTTAGGGAATTGATCCTATACACACTTTCCTGAACGATTATTTAAGCGATACGATCAGGATACGATCTTCTTTTAAATGAAGAGGAATTTCAAAGCATTCTGTGGTAAACGTGCATAATTTATATTAGGGAATCCATGGGATATGGACGAAGCTGTGAATATCACACGATTGTTTTCTTGTTAGTTAGTTAGTTTCTTGACCACCTACAATCGCACCAGGTGGTAAGTTATCATGGGCACAGGTCTCCTCCCATAATCAGAAGGGGTTAAAGTTGTAGTCCACCTCGCTGGCCCAGTGCGCATTGGTGGACTGCACACAACTTTGAGAACGTTAATTATGGAGAACTCTCAGAAGAAACTAGTGAAAGATCATTATTTGTCTCTATAAGCCGAATATCGCTGAAGTGGATCATTTTAATAAATTGAGGATGTTATATGTTATATATTTATATAGGTATTTATGTTATTATTTACATATTTATATATGTTGTTTATGATTGTTAGTAGTTTACATTAATTATGGGTAATTTCATGTATGTGTATGTTTTTTTTTGTATTTATATGTAATATATATATATATATATATATATATATATATATATTAAAATATATAATATAAATATATATATATATTTATATTATATATTTTATTTATATATTTGTATAATTTTAAATCTTATTTATTGCACCACCTACCTCTTTTCTAAGTTTTTTCCTTTTACGCCATTGGTTGCCTGGAAGAAATCGCTATGTAGCGATAAGGCCACCAAATTGTACTCTCTTGATATGTATTTATATCTGTGTAACTACTTTTTTTCTTTGGTGTACAATAAAAGTGTATTATTTAATTAATTAATTAATTCATTCATTCATGTGCAGTTTCCTCACGATGTTTTCCGTCACCTACATAACTTAGAAAAGTTAGAGTTGCGTGCGGGGATTCGAGCTTGACCACCAAAAATGAAGTTGAAGTCCTACCCACTGGGCTATTACCGCTACTACTGGTTACCATTTATTTATCAATTAACAATAAGAGATTTCGCTTTACCAGAGTGTTTTTAATATAAATCTGAGATAAAATCTTACTTTCCGATGTACCGGAAGGAGATACTTTTGCGCAGCGGTGCGGCATAATAAACTTACTTTTTATACAAGGATTAACTAAATAAACCGATTTATCCCACTGTTATAAAACAATAAAATGTTTACGATCCCTGCACTCCCTATAAAACCTTACATAAATAAAAATAGCCATAAAACTTTAATTGTTACTTCAAAATAAACCACGGGTAGATATTTAATGGTGATTTTAATCTAACAGACAAACCGACACCTATAGAGAAGAAAATCACTATAAGGCTTTTTGTAGTTTCGCCTCCCATTTTAGGGTTCTGTGCTAAATGGTGAAAACTTAATCTAAAGGAAAAGTGTACAATTTCAGTAACTACGAATGCTATCAACATAAATGTAGAGTATATAGTATTCAACGTCTAAATGAAAACCGAAATAATTCTTCAGAGGCTTTATTACGGTCTCTGAGACTTATCTGTTAAACCGATATGCTAATAGTTTTTGAGTAAGCCATTGCCATAGTTTTTACTGAAAGGACAGGATACAGCCATAACATCACATGCAAAAGTAAAATCAAGTGACTCCTGTCACTTTTTAGGTACGCGTCGCGTAGCGTAGGTACTATGCGAGCGCCGCTCTTTTATCTTCAATAGGGTTGTCATAAATGGATTTAATATTTTTACAGGGTAATCACCCTGTAAAAATTTATGAAATATACTTGTCTGTATACCCACACACATAAAGAATGGTCAGTCTGTCATTACGAAATAACTACCTCTTATTAAAGCTCTTATTATGATTATACGAACGATAGCTTAACTTAAAAATATTTTTTTTTTGTGTATTTGTGCAAGTTCAACTTCTTTTAAAGATAAGCGTCAAAAATTCAAAAACCATTTAATTCGGGTTTTATAAGCGCTTATGAAACGTCAAGTCTCTGTTTAAAGTGAATCTACCAATAGGTTTACCTACTAGTTTCTACAGAGAAGCCAGCAATATCGTTGGTTTTCCAAAATGGTCCAAAACGGTAACATCATTATTTTGGGCCTCTTTGCTTTTCTCTAATCATTAGCGATCAAAGCTTAAACGTAGAATATACCTCTCAGTTGATTGACCAGTCGGATCAAAAGTTGAACTTTCGAAAATTCATCTCCCAAAATCTTTACACCTGAATGAAGATCATATTTTGAAAATAATAAAAAAAAAACACCGCAGGGTTGTAACCCGATATTGCGCACGCATTTATCTGTAACGTTTTACGTGCCAGCGGGTCGGATAGAATGACCGCTAGGGTTGTCACACCTCGTTTATTAAAAATAATTGCAGAATTTCGTCGGTAGGAGTTATCAAAAATCGCCCGAAGTACCAAATTTTTCTTAACCATAAATCAAATTGGCCGCTTTATTTTTATGTGTTTGCCGTAACCGTAACCTTTTTACCTAAATGCAGTTTATTTTCTCATTTCAAATCCAGGCAGTTTTTAGAAATGTTATAGTAATGTATAGACCCCAAGAGGGCACTGCAAATTCTTTTTTTTTTTAAATAGACTCAAGTAGATACTGTGCTATCATTATTCTGGCATGTTGTAAAGAAATCCGTTACTTAACGGATGACGAAAAAGCTTAAAAACAATACAATATCCTTATTTTCAAGGAATGATTTAAAATTGTTCATGTGAGAGACAAACATAAACCATGAAATTAGGTAGCAACCCTAATTAACATAAAGCCTCTTGACAGGCAAAAATGCATCCTGTTTATAGTTAAATACAGTACATATTAGCACTAACTAAGCACCTCAAAACTTAATAGAGTAAAATAATATCGGAAAGACAGAACCATCAGTGGTTAGGTTAATTGACGACTTTTAGTATGCTACCCTGATAAAAATGATCAAACAAAAGTTGTTGCTTTTATAAGCAACATAAGGTTCACAATTGATTTATGATTTTTTTTAATATTAAGTGTCAAAACCTTTGCGGCAGGCGGCCGTATCGAATTTTGGATTTACTACAAATTTAACATTAGTGGCAAAATTGGTGTTAAAATATTTTCGTTGTTATCAAAGCTAACTTCATCAAAACAGAACTTATGTAAAGGAGTCATTTATTATTTATCCACAGGTGTGTGTACGTTTGTTTGTTTCCATCTCTGTCTGTTATAATGTTTTTCAAAAACGATTAGACCTTGTTTATAAACGATTAGACCTTGTTTATAATTTAGTACAAATAATTAACTTAGTAACATTATTACTTGAAAATCTGAAATACTATAAAGTAGACATCGCAAAATGTATATGAAAAGTTCCTTAATCAATAAAATAGATAACATGTAAAAGTATCAATTCCACAAAATAATATTACTAGAAAAGAAACTGGATGTAACATCAGGGTCATTGGTCGTTTGACGGGACGGGTAATTAAAAGTCGACACAGACGCCATGTTGATATAAAATCGATACAACGATATCTCACATTTAGTCTATACAATTAACTCATTTGGTCTGCGGTTCATTCCTCGACGTCTCCTTTTTTACGTAGCTTAAGTCTTTATATTGAGGAATTGTTTTATCGTTCTACGTGTTAACCTGTACGATCATTATATTGCCGTCATAATTTGTTTTTACTTGACGAAACAATTGAAACTCCATACTTCAGTGTCCTAAATTGGCGGGAACAGTGAAATCGGTTCAAGCGATACGTTTCGATTATTTTTGCGCTAACATCACTCGATTAACCATTATCCGACTGCATACTGACGAGACGTATAATAAATAAATAAAGCGTAAATATTGATAAGCGTTGATTAGATGTTTGGAGAACTTTGAACCACTAGGTACTTCAAAAAAGAAATATAGCTTATTTAAAATTGAATACACTACACACTTATACACTAATTTATAGTCTCATTAAAACATTTAGATGAAATATTGCACTCTTAATGTATTAAAATAAGCAGATTTTTTTTTTGTACGCTGCACAGTTTTCATTCGTAAACTCATTCTCTGTATTAATAAATAAAGAAAATCATTGAACTCAGTATTTTTAAAACTCTCAATAAGGACCTTTTAACTAGGAGCTTCCTACTGAAAATCAACATTGGAAATTCGATTGCAGTCTTTACTAATCTGTTACAAACTACTATTAAAACCAACAATATTTCCGTTATGCCAGGATCTCTTGAATACTTAGCGGCAGATGAACTGTTGGCACGTTTTTCCGCTTTTTATTTTATTCAAAACTCACCTCAAAGCGCATTCATCTACGTCCGTCTCACAAAGTGTGCCGGAGAATGTCGCAGGACATTCGCAGTTGTAGGAGTTGAGGCCATCCACACACGTGGCGCCGTTTTGGCACAGATGTCCGGGACAGTCGTCGATGTCGATCTCGCAGTTCTGACCTCGGTAGCCTGTCGACAAACAAACATAATAATTTTAAGAAAATTTATACAATATAATTATTAGGCTAGAACGTTTTCAAAGCAACCGCATAAAAATATTTTTGTTGAGACATCGCATTACAAATATCTGAATTTCTTTGCTTTTCTTTACTATAATAATTTACTACACATACGGCCGATTGTCAAAGTGTTTTCTGAGTCCAAGGCCGTGGGTTCAATTCCCACAACTGGAAAATGTTTGTGTGATGAACATGAATGCTTTTCAGTGTCTGGGTGTTTATCTGTATATTATAAGTATTTATGTGTATTTTAATAACAAAAATATTTATCAGCAATCTTAGTACCCATAACACAAGCTACGCTTACTTTTGGGCTAGACGGTGTTGTGTGTATTGTCGTAGTAGGTATATTTTTTTTATTGCGATCACCAACCCGTCTGGCCAGAGTGGTGATTATGGGAAAACCCTCTCATTAGGAGAGGCCTTTAGTCTAGCAGTGGACTGTTATAGGCTATCAATTGATATATTATCAAAACAGGTCAGATGCGAAGAAAATCTGAAGTTATTTACAATTTTATCATGCTTTTTATCAGGAAGACTAACTGCTTATTCGATTAAAGGGGTATAAATACACTTTAAAACCCTACCGAATAAGCCAAGCGACTTAGCACTCCAGTATGATGCCGCGTAGACGCCGATTAGAGATATGGATTCATAAAATTATTTATTTTTTGAATCCATATCTCTAAATTATTTATTAATTAGACTGCAGAATACCTAACCTTAACATTGCATTCAAGAGCCTGATGGTAACGTAATAAAACAAGTTACTAACGTTAATTTAATAGTAAAACATTAACAGTAGCTGAGGGTTTATATCGCAGGGCAGTTAAATCCCAAATTCACATACACTGGCTTAACTTTTATGACACATCGTGCACGTTTCAGCGATGGTTTACTCCACGTGTTTTTTCAGCGCCACCCGCCGATGTATTTAAACGCTGTCTTCAATTTTTTTTCTCTCTCGTAAACAGAACACATGTTCGCGTGGGAACCGTGGGCTAATGAAGGTAACGAGGCTGCCGACTCGCTAATAGTGTTTGTATCGGTCGTTGTTTGGATCCATGCAGCGCTGGATTTCGTCATGCGTCATGCACTACAAACATCTACTGCGATCACCAACCCGTCTGCCCAGCTTGCCAAGTATGACAAACCCTCTTGTTGATAGAGGCCTTTAGTAAATTGACCATAACAAACCATTGATTTAATGATGGATAGTTACCAGTACATGTAGTTTAGCATTGATTTAAGATAGTGTCCCGCGATGGCAATGAGTTGCTATACACCGCGAAAAGCAGGAGAATCTGTATGGTGTAATTTATAACTTCTTCAATCCTTATACTCCACACCAAACAGATCTTCGGCAATGAATGAATGAATGAATACACTTTTATTGTATACCACAAAAACATATAGAAAAATTATCAATAAAAATAATAAAAAAATGTAAAAAAGTAGCGATCTCTTCCAGGCAACCAAAGGCGCAAACACAACTCAAGAAGAGAGGTGGGTGCATATAAATAAACATATATATCTATATATACATATAATAAACTTATGTACCCTCTACGCACGTTTCGCACCGAAACCGGAGCATCCTCAGGAGATGTTGACTTTACAATGAATAATTGTTATGTAATATGTTGATAAAGATTATCCCTGATATATAATGATTGTTTAAAATAGTTTTGTAATGAATATTAAATTCAAAGTTATCGTGAGCAAAGCAGCGGTCAAAATGTAGCTCGATTATAAAATGAGTTCATTGTCTCCTCTACTCTCATGGACATCTGCTCCAAATTGTTTTGTAATATTCATATTAACGGCAGGTCATTAGTATCAGTATATTATGCTAACATCGTTAGCTCATTATGCTAAAGTTGGAAACTGGATTAGGCTGGGCCTTTTAGCGATTCGGAAATGTTGTGAGTCTCAATTCTTTACCTTTTTATTTAAAGTAAATCCCTAAGCGTTTTTATAAGTGTTATATTTTAAAAGTTATATCTACAATTTTTATAACCGCGTTAGGGTTTGCCTTTCTTTCACGCAGCAACGGTGTAACGGGAAAAAGCCTTCGCTCTGACTGGAGAATTGGATATTGAGGTGAGAACCGTCGCACTGCTCCAATACGGGGAGGTGGGTTTAGGAAACAAACTCGGTACTCTGATAATTAATATTACGTGCTAGTAATTGAACAGAACGATTTAACTTCGTCTCCGAGCCACGAAGGAAAGATTAGTCAACCCATCCAATCACAAACTTGGCTCAAAGGGGCTTAAGCAAAGCAAAAGATTTGTTGTTGTAAATAGGTCACTAAATACCAGGGTACAATAATTTTAAAAGAGGTTTAAAGCATCGAAGTAAATGGTAGGTAGGTTATCTCACATCCACTTTCCCACGAAAGTCAATCTTCTCGCTTGGATATTCACGCAGTTGGACGTTAATACGTTATTTACTTTATGAACTTATCACCCGGAGTTAATGTAAAACTAATAAGTAACAAATTACTAACAAAATAACCGTGATATAGTGAAATTATCGTCAATAGCAATAATAACATACAAATTACACATTATCAAAACATTGTCCCACAAAATTACTCCCAAGATTACGTTGCGACAACTCAATATCATCCCAAGAGTGGATTAGAAGTGAAATGAAAAACATTATATAAACATTGCTTGCCCACTGGTTCAAATAATTTACAATACAACCGACAAATAGTGCACGCTGTTATAATTCTTATAAATAAGAAGTTATCATTGAAAATAGAGTGAATCTATCTCGTATAGCTTAGATTACTTTAAGTCGATTACGTACCTACAATGGAGTTTAACCAACACGTTAAGTTGCATATAAAATTTTGTTAAGACTGTTAAGTCTTTAAAAGTAAAGTTAAAGTCAATACATTATTTATTCAAAAACTGACTCCTATTTGGTATAATATATAATAATTCAAATAGCCTTAGCGTTATCTTGATGAGTACACATTTTTTCATAAGCTGAAGAGTCAGTCATCTTAGTACGTGCATGCGTTACATGGATAAAAATGGCTTTAATAAAAACAGATTTTTTCACAATTTTCTTTACAAAGATAACATAAATTTTTAATTTAGGAATAAGGTTTAATTTTTTTATTTAATAATAATAATAATATTTGTTTATTGTTCAATAAAACATACGTACAATTTACATTACATCTGCACAATAGGTATAACTTATATTAATGTTATAATTAACACGGATATACAGAAATCAAATGTCCCTAAGCTACCTAGCTTAGGGACAGTTGATTTGGAACCTGTGTTATAGGAAATTTTAATTTTAGGTTGGTAGATTATATGACTTATTAAGATTGATTTATCATCTTCATCGTAACTGATTACACATTTGGCATAAAGTTAGTTAAAATCACGGAACATAGCCTCATAGGCTACTTCTTTATACCAGGAATACGAACAGTTTCCAATAGATTTGTAAAGAAATGTAATAAACGCGCACGAAGGACAACAGTAAGCAAATATTATAAAAAAGAAAGTATGTTTGTTTGTGTTTTTTTCACGCCCTAACTAAGCGAGCAATCTACGTGATTTTTGGCATAGAGTTAGTTTAATGGACAGAGAATAACATAGGCTAATTTTGCTTCCAGGAAAATTTCTAAGACACCGAAATAAGCACAGGCGAAGAAATTAAAAACTTTGTGTTCAGAAGTGTGATTGGAAATTGTTTTGACAATACCATTAACATACTATGTGTGAGAGTTTGTACGCCCTTCTTTCCCATACATATGTGGATATAATTAATACACGGAAGCTGTGACTCTATTTTTACACTGGTTGTAGGGCTGTACAACTTGTATTTTTAAGTGGTTATTAAATTGTAGCTGAATGTTTCAATTAATTTTGATGAAACTGTTATTTCTTATGGAGCGTATCTTTCTATTAACTTTTTGCTGGGTTTATTTGATGGTTTGCTTTTTAAACTGATCTGTAGCGATGTTGCGGAATCATTATAAAGAAAGTATACACTATAGGAGTTGACGAAAAAGAAAAAAATGTCTTTCGATTATTTTCGTTACACAGTAACTTCATCAATTAGGTAAATATTTCTGTCAGGGAATAAACTGGGATCTGTTGCCAGAAATATTTCAATTTTTAACCGACTTAAAAAAATCTCAATTCGACAGGTCGACTAATATTTTTTTTATTGTAAAATTAGTAAATTACTACTAAATAAAATGCATTACATTTTACTTGGCAACTATTTAAAAATATTTTTTCTTGGTTTTTAGTTGTTTAACAGTCGGTTCTTTTTTGAGAATTTTTCTTAATATTCTTAAATTATAACCATTTAACCATTTAAAACCATTTTTTCAGCGTATATTCTCATTTAATCAATAGACAAACTCTTAAAGCTCTTAATAGTGGGATCACGAAATAATAAAATAGGTGTCAACCCTTGGTAGGGTTGACACTCGTAACAAGTTATAGTGGTAGTAAAAAAACGTGACAGCCCTGAAGTTGCTTTTTAATAATTCCTAAGCATCTGCTGATCACATAGCATTCGTTTGTCTTGTCGGGGTCAAAGTCCTCATTTACGAATTTGTAACAGGAAAAAAACACATATATTTAACATACTAGCTGTTGCCCGCGTCTTCGTTCGCGTTTTATTCGATATTTTAACGACCCTGCGGGAACCGTCACCCATCTCGAGATCAAAAGTATCCTGTTTTGCACCCTTGGTCTTCCCCAAATTTAACAGAATGCGTGCCGTAGTCCACTACGCTCTGCGCCGTGCAGATTGGTGGAATCCACACGCTTTTGAGCACACTATGGAGAACTCTTAGGCATGCAGGTTTTCTCACGATGTTTTCCTTCACCGTCCGATTCGAACTCGGCCCGTAGTAGTTATTCAAGTAGTTAAATCAGCTAACTTAATACCGACGAAACCTTTACCAGTAAAAGGTCAATGAAAGGAGTGCTTTTTTCGTTACCTTCTTTTCAGTCCTCTTTCTACCCACTAGTTTATACTGGCGGAAATGAAAATATCTAAACTTACATAATTTATGAGTACACAATTTTTTTTAAGAATGTTGTCTATTACTAGGATAACGCAGTTTCCGCTCCGTCAAATATGTAATATGTTGCTAAAGAAATAAACTGTGTCTGCAGCAACGAAGTCTAATCAAACTTTGGCACAACATTTAGGTTCTGCAATACGCAGTGCAAAGGTAGCTAAACGCCTCATCAAATTCATTAGCCGTATAATTTAAGAAAATCGTTATAATTTGGGTTCAAGTAATTCATGTACACCCTAAATTAAAGACTTTAAAACAAATAGTGTAAGGTGCATAATGGCGTGCGTAAGAGTGGTGAGAAATTATTGTCTTATGCATCCTCGATTTAGCAAGGTAAATGTCGGTTACGTAATTCTTCAAGCGAGATGTGAGGTTCATTAGGTCCGTTTTGTAATGAGACCGATTTCAGTATATTACGTATTGTTCTAGATGTGAACCGTGAAATCTCTTTAACGTATCTTCGATTAATTATGTACTAGATATGCGGCCACATACGAAATCTAGCAGAAAAAGTGTCCGGTTTCTGGTTTACCGGATGACTACAGAGTGTTGAAAAATAATAATAAACCTTCTTAGACCAACCCGACTCCTTTGCGAACTAACTAAAATAAAACACCGAAAAAGAAAATACTACGTATATTTCGGGTTTGTATACTCAAAGTCATCTATGGTTAAGTCTATTAATTTTAACCCAAATGCACATTGGATAACTCCAAAGCCTTTGAGAACATTCAGGCTTGCAAGTATCCTTACGACGTTTCCCCACACCGTTAAAACGAAGTGATATTTAAAAGCGGTGGGAGACTCTTAGGCTGTGGCTAGATACTACCCTACCGACAAAGACGTGCCATCAAGTAATTTAGCGTTCCGGTACTAAGTTGCGCAGAAAACGATTAGGGCACAGAATTAAGATTATCCAGAAACCATGTACACGATTAATATTTAAGAATTAAGAACCACTCTAATTTTGTAGAGTATCTCGAATAAGCGTTTAGTAACTTTCCATTTAGCAGTTGACAGAAATTATTTTACCTCTAATGTTCTAAGCTTTTATCGTAAAATTCACGCAAAACAATAATATTCCGTGGGTGTGAAGGCTCTGTATGTTCGTAATTCCGTGATTAGGGGTAAAAACTACCATAAAACAGTTTATTCATATCTATTTTATGATTTAATAGCGTAAATAGACGCTACATTCCTAAATTTCAATTATATTATATAGACCGCGGCTGCGTACGCGTTTTTTTGTGTTTTTCATGAATCCTGCGGGAACCGTAAATGTTCCCGGGATAAAAATGTGTTAAACCAGGGTATAATCTATCTCCGTGCCAAAATTCAGCCAATTTGGTTAAGTAGTTTTTGCGTGAAAGATTAACAAGCTTCCGTCCATAAAAACTTTCGCATTTATAATACGAGTGTTGGTAGTATTTCGATAAATAATTATAATGTCAAACTGTGTGCAGGTACTTACTGTGCTGTCGTAAGACCTAGGAATGTAGTTTCGGCTTAAAGACATTTATTTCTCAAAAACTTCACTTGCATCGAGAATACTTTAAAATGAGTAGATACAAAATCACAAAGTGCTTTGTACCATATTATTTAAAAGTAAACATTTTTGCCAGTGGTTAAAGAAAAAGTTAGCGAGCGATAATACAAATCGTTTTATAAGAAAGAGGTCACATTAACTTAACGGAACGGTATTTTGTACATGTTCAATAACAAGTTTTTGGAATATTGGTAAACTTTTAGTGTTAACGATTATCTTAGGTAAATTATTGTACAACAGCACTCCCTCACACAGTATGCTTTTCGATCCATAATTGGTTCTGGTTTTAGATAGTAAAAATTTAGTTTTACGTTTTCTTAGACAGTTTGCGTATGTTTTTGTTTGAAATCATAATTGTGTGAGTATATTATCTGTGCTTATTTTTCTTATTAAGGTGCCGGTTTTTAATGCGTACAATTGATTAATATTAAGAATTTTCGTCTCTGTATACAATTTATTTGTAGGAGTTAAATAGTTATACTTATAAAGAGCTTTTAAAATTTAATAGTTTCGCTTTAGTATGGAAGCCTAAATCTACAAAATACGTCCATTGACCTATCTGACAAACTTCTTTAATGTGGGTATTCTAATGGTTTTTGGTTTTAAATAATTTCAAGGACACATATAATAACACTGTCTCCTCTCACTTATGTTATTTATCTTTCTCCAATAAAAAAAAAACAAGTTTAGCACACTGATTGTTGCCAAGCTGAGACTTTGCATATTTTTTAAATAAAGACTAAAAGGTTTTATTGTTTATTTTTTCAATAAGAAAGATTTATGAGCTTAGCAAACGCTGCCTACACGATCCTACCGGGCAATTTTTCCGTGCAGCTACAGAAAAATAGACTATATGTACCTACATAAAATAGTTACTATTACATAAAGGCAGAGTGCAGACCGCCGTTCTGTCTGTCGAATGAAAATAGACTAATTATTTATTTCAATTCGACATTCACTTTATTTATTTTCACGGATGACAGGTAACTTGTGCATTTTTGAAATATACCAAATTATAAAAAAAAAATTACGAAAGTTAGCATTCGTTATTCAAACGCAAATAATCCTCCTTTTTCTTGGAGTATTTCAGACAACCGTAAAACACGAATGCAAAGAGGTGTATCATCAGGTTTGAGGGAAACCAACAGATACTTAATAGTTTTAAGTGTCTCTATTGTCATTGGCGAAGAAACTGGTAAACACAGCTGGTTTAAAAAACTATTTTACCACCGATTTAGACCACAATTTTCGTGTTTCAAAAAGGACAACCGGTTCCCTAGTTAAGTTAAGAAGCTTTTAGTCAAACAATTTAAAAAAATGCCTATTAGCAATGTTACATTTATACATCGGTGAGTAAAATGGCTATGGCATGTGAAATTATATCCCTAAAAACAAGATTAGCAGTGTCAGTTGCTTGGCTGAGTCTTGGCCAATACATAAATATTGTTATTTATAGTCAGCTTATATTTTATAGTGCGCTTTCGAACAGACCGTGTCGTGGCCGCCCCGGGCTAAACCACAGAGTAACTTACCAACTTGTAGACACGCAACGCATATTTTTCTCTATTGTTGGAACGTTTCTCATGCGTTCTCATTCGAATTAACGGACTAGAGGTCTAAGTCAGTAGTAAATATCAGTTGGATGTCAAAATAAGTAAAGGAGTCTGGATATATGTTTTTTTTTGTGGAATCTTTTTTTTTGAACACACGCAACAACAAAAAGTTTCTTTATTTTATCTGTATGAGTTTGTTTTGTCCTTGAAGTTAGTTAGGTTACAGGGTTTTCTGTCCAATAAATTGCAAGTTCCCGCCAACGTCTGACTACATAATATTCTCAGTCATTATCATGGCCCATCCATTGATCTCATAGGAGGGAGGAAGCTTACAGCTTAAAAACTCACCACGCTGCTGAGTCCACCAACCTGAGGCGTAGGTGTTAAGCCTCATGTGTCTGTAATTACACCGACAGAAGGGTATCTTCATACTAGAACAATGCTATTTAGCGGCAGAAATAAGCAGGATGGTAGTAGGTACTTCCCCGGACGAGCTCTGTCACCAAAGGCACTATTAATACTTCAAAGATAATTAAAAGCGAACAATTTTCCGACTGACCGTGATATAGAATCCAACACTTCGCGATTCCTAGTCTTAAATGCTTAATAGCTATGAGACCGTCAGCTTTTAGACTGTAAAATTCATTTTTATTAATTTAAAATGCATATAAAAATGCTTATGCGCCTGAGCGCTTTCCCAATTAAGCTACTCTGCAGAAACAGATCTTCGGCAATGTACCCTCTACGCACGTTTCGCTCCGAAACCGGAGCATCTCCAGGAGATGTTATCTTCTCGTAGATCTTCAGGTGGTGTTATTAACAATTATTCATTATAAAGTCAACATCTCCTGAAGATGCTCTGGTTTCTGGTTTTTTTTAACTTTTTAAGGAACTTTAAACTTTTTAAATTTTATCATGAAAATAAAAATAAATATATTACAGATAATACACACATCGCCATCTAGCCCCAAAGTATGCGTAGCTTAATATGTTATGGGTACTTAGATGACTGTTGAATGTTTTTATGAATAGCTGCTTAGCTACTGCTCAGGCCGCGATTGCCAGAGAGTCGCAGGTTCAAATCCTGTCAGTCCTGAAAATTTTTATATGCATTTTAAATTTATAAAAATTGTTAATCCCCCAAGTGTAGGTAAAAACACTAATAAGATTATGAAAATTAAGCTTGATGTGCTATACTCCGCGAAAGCAGGAGAATCAGTATAGTGCAATTTATAATTACTTAAATCCTTATACTCCACACCAAAAAGATCTTCGGCAATGTACCCTCTACGCACGTTTCGCTCCGAAACCGGAGCATCCTCAGGAGATGTTCACGTTACAATAAAAAAAATTTAAGTCATTAAAAATTAGGTATTCATTGTAAAGTCAACATCTATTAACCTCAATTTAGCTTAATTTTAATAATATATCACGGAATTCCGCAAAGTAAAGCCTGCTTCTATCCAACGAATAAAAATTATAAATTTCATTTCATAGTATGCAATTTTTGCACTCTATTTCATACAGCTCTATCGAGGTCGATCGGCCGGTCGATTTACATAACGTTTTCGGGTTATCTGAACAAATAGTCTTTGATTGTGTGTTGCGAAATAGCTAAGCGCTAAATTATGTGGGAGAAACTAGCGTGAACTTTAGCAAAAGTGCTGGACTCCGGCAAATTAATTAGGTTGGTATTATAGTAGTTGGAAACTGTGTGATCTCGTAAACATAATCAGTTTATCATTGTGTTTAATTATCTACTAGACGGCTGATTGGCACAGTGGGAAGCCCCCTGCTTTCTGAGTCCAAAGCTGTGGGTTCGATTCCCGCAACTCGAAAATGTTAGTGTGATTCAACGTTTTTCGGTGGCTGGGTGTTCATCTGTATATAAAGTATTTATGTATATTTCTTAAGAATAGATCAACGGGTACATACCACGATAATATTTTGAATTTGTCGATATTTCGACCCAGTTGCATGGATCGTGGTCAAGACGGGACCACTATCCATGCAAATTAAGAAATGTTGATTAACCACGAACATCTTAGTTTAAAATATTTACATATAAAAGAGAAAGTGTGTGGGTATGTTTCGTATAGGCTCCGAAACGGCTGGACCGATTTCAATGAAACTTTCAAGGAATCCCCGGATTGACCTGGCGAGTAATCCTGTAAAGTTTGGTGACGATCGGAGCACTCCTAATTTGGAACAGTCAAATACATCTTTTATTTACTATGATGATATTCTATTGTTGGGTGTACATGTGTAGATAATGATCTTCAACCGCTCGAGAAGAGAATAGAAGAGAATGAATACGGAGAGAAATAAATTATTTAATATATTATGAGACTTAAATTATAAATTTAATGATGTAAGTTTATTGTTTAAATAAAATAAAGCAAAATCTAGCCCGGCGAAGCGGGCTGGGTACGCTAGTTATTTATAAAAATATTCATCAGTCATCCTAGAACGCATAACACAAGCTACACTTACTTTGGGGCTAGATGGCGTGTGTTGTCAAATATAAATGCGTACTCGGTTATGGAATTACGTCTAGCTTACACACAAAAACTATCACGGATATGAAAACAAAATTTAGTAACTATTTCAGAAGTTATTGTCTTGTTTCGTATTATAAAAACACTGTCACGGATATAAAAACACAATTTAGCCACTATTTCGGTTTTTAATGCCGTGTTCCGTATTTTTTAAAATAAATCGTCAGGATTAACAGTAGTGCGGCATTCCCACTACTGGGCACAGGGATATTTGAGTGTAAACCCACTACCGGCCTAGTGGCGCAGTGCGCAGCGACCCTGCTTTCTGAGTCCAAGGTCGTGGGTTCGATTCCCACAACTGGAAAATGTTTGTGTGATGAACATGAATGTTTTTCAGTGTCTGGGTGTTTATCTGTATATTATAAGTATTTATGTGTATTTCATTCATAAAAAAAAAAGTATATTCATCAGCTATCTTAGTACCCATAACACAAGCTACGCTTACTTTGGGGCTAGATGGCTTTGTGTGTATTGTCGTAGTATATTTATTTATTTATTTATTATTTACTACCGTGCTTTATCCGTTTATGAAGTTAAATTAATTTTCGCAAGGTGCTAAAATGGCGACCTTGCTAAGGTGTAACCAGCGCTAGCAGACCGCCCGCTAATTGGGCAGACAATATCAAACGAAGTTCAGAGCGCCGCTGGTGGGATCGTGGGATTTCAAACCCCTATAAAAGACATACATGTGGACTTCCACAGGTTAATATGCTCGTGATTTATTCAAATTATCAAATACCTACAGATAATAAACCAGAAAAATATTACCACGTATCACCTTAATAATTTACGAGCAAGAAAACACCATTAAAATAAATCAGTTTAACAAAACCGCTAATTTCCGAAATTAAACAGCAATAACACCTGCTGATAACATCGAGATACCAAAGTAAATGACTCCAGCCTCCGTGTCAGAGGTCAGGAATCGAACCAAAGACAGGTGTGGAAATAATTGCTAAAGCACAGAATTTAGGTGCGGTTAGTACTAGTGATAGAGTAGGTTAATGATATAATGAACTTACATGGGAAATGATGATAATGGACGAAAAAATACGTATTTATTTATTATTCTAACGAAGGAATATTTCTTTTGTATTTTGACTGGTAAAATATTTTTAAGGAACCAACAATCCAACGTAAATTTCGGGGACCGTTTGGGAAAGTGAACTTTAAAAGTTGTGAAACGCAAACGATCCCATAACTGGACTCTATGGAACCAAATAGGTCCCTTAAATCCCATAGCCCGTTAAACTGCGCGTTAATGATGTAGCAAGGAAGCCTTTGGGTAGATCTGTTACGAGAGGTGGCCCTTGCTAAATTAACTTGTTTTAGATTTAGATACTTCAAATAGTTATCCGCCATAAAAAGACACACAAGTCTTTATATAGCAGTGGATATAGAAACTGTGACTTTGTAAGGGAAATTGTCCAATGTATCGACACCATTTCGTCAACCTGATAAGTAATTTAACGGTTATGTTAAGTTAAGCACATAATTGACCGCGTGCCTGTTAAACTACTGACCGTATTTGTGTTAGCAGATATATAATATCAATGGCATATATAAAAGGTACTCCGTAAAGTTTATTATTTAAATAATAAATAAATAAACTACGACAATACACACATCGCCATCTAAACCCAAGATAAGCGTAGCTTGTATTATGGGTACTAAGATGAGTGATAAATATTTTTATGAATAATGTACATAAATACTTATAATTTATACTCATATAATAAAGAGGTAAAGTTTGTGAGTTTGTGACACTCGCGGGAGTAAGCTCTGGATCTCCTTAACGGATTTTAAACATTCTTTCTTTAATATAAAGCCACATTATTGGTGATGTTTATTGGCCATATTATCAAAAGTTATGAATACTTATCCAAATAAGTAAACTTATCTTCTCAAGTATTTAAAACAAAAGACTTTTCCCTTTTGCTGCTTATAATTTAGACGAATGGTTAAAGAGATAATACGAGATTCGAGATAGGTATGGAACCGCGACCATGTCATAATATTTTGAGTGATTTTATTTATATGAGACGGATTTTTATATGTTTAAAATGTCAACCTATTTAGAAATAATCAATATTGGCTTATATCAAGTTGGACTCCTGAAGAACCGTATAATATTTTTGTACCAAATAATAACATTACATGTTTGATAGAAGCAGGCGTTACTTGCGTTAACTTCGAAAAGTTAGATGAACATGCCTAAGCTATCACCGTTGAGCTGTGGTTTTAAGTCCTATGGTTCGATCAATTTTTGAATTTAAATGCCATTTACCATCTAAGACTGCATTTTGTAACCATCATTTAGCAGCAGGTAAGATTCTCGTCAAGGGCTAAAGTACTTAGTAGAAAAGAAAATTGCAATAAAAAACATCCCAATTATTCACTTACCGGTAGGACAATCACACTCGTATCGTAGCTGATCCAACTGCGTACACCTCCCGCCATGCAGACACGGTGAAGGTTCACATGGGACATACTCCGTGTCACAATCCCTGCCTGTATACCCCGGCTCACACACACAGGTGTAAGACCCGTGGGTGTTGAAACACCTCCCGTGGTGACATGGGCCGGAGCCGCTCGAGCATTCGAACACGTCCTCAGTACATCGCGCGCCGGTGAAGCCGGGTGGACAGGCGCAAGAGTATCCGGCCGTCGTTGTATTGTCTGCAACGCAACGACCTCCGTTCCTGCAGGGTTGGGATGCGCAGTGGTCTTCGTGGGAGCATTCTTCGCCTGTTGACAAGGAGATAGTTTTAATTTTAAATTAGGTACATAGATAACATTCTTAAAAAGTTACTTTTAAATCAGGAAACAGGCTGGGCCTAGCGTTAAGGGCTACAGTAGCGTTATCAAACAGTTTCTCTGCGGCCAAAAATTGTTAAGTTCAGTGACCTTGAACTCTAGACGAGGTTTTATTGAAATTCAAGTTTATGTAGGCACATGCACTTATGAAGCTTTCATACATATATGTTAACATAATTGTGATAAATTCGTTCACCAACACCTTAAACCTAAAGATACGAGGGCCCTAAGAAGAGCCCACAACAAACAGCCGGGCATTTTCTTTTTGTTATCACCATCTCAAAGTCAATTAATATTTAGCTATGAAGTAAGAGCAAGATTTTTTATCTTTTAAGTATTCTTTTATATTATAATAGATTTTTTCTAGCTTACGTTTTATATAAACTTTGAAATTGTTGCGAGACAATATTTCATTCGTTAATTTTGAATTCCCCTTGAATGATTATAATGATTTTATGTAGCGTAATAAACTGCACAAGGAGTTTATTTCTCTTCTAATTTTCTTATTGTTACGGTCCATTTTCATTTAAAATGTGCTATATAATAATAGGGCTGATTTAACAGCATCTTGAGTAAATCAAACGGCAAATGTTGCAAGACGTTAAATGATCCTGGTTTCCAATTTAATTAAAATATATAACTTGAAATATCATTAGTTAAAAGACAAAAAGACTAACTAAATATATGCTAATCAAATTTTACATTCACGTCCATAGATCACAAAAACATCTGGATCGGCATCAAAGTATTTTCTCATGATTTGAAATTCAAACCTAATTAACCGGTGATATTGTGTGAAATAGATTCACAGATACTTCTTAATTAGCAGCATCCAGTTATTGACCATCAATTAAAACCCAAATAGCTCATTAGGACATCAAAGTCAGAAGGATCTACACGTTTTTTGCTGAATAATTAATTTTATGACATGCGGCTCGGTAGAAACACGTTACAAAATGGATATATTCAAAAACCCACAACAAAAACAAACTTCCGAAGCGCCCCCTGGATTTTTATGTTATACAAAACATATAAATGAAAACAAACTCGAAAATTCTGTTGCTAGCCCGACAGTCCGCCAAATACCCAATATTTTGCGCTTTCAGCACTATAGTTAACCATAAAATTATTGCAGTATTAATGGAATTATTTACCCTCCAACTAATAAAAGCTGTAAAGCGATTGCATAGTGACGCAATTTTTCGTCTTCTTCTTTAGAATGTCAAAATATTGAGACTTTATAGAGATAAGAGAAAACATGATATAGCCAGCTCGCACATTTAATCGTAAAGCCATAATTGCCCTTACACAAGAAGACATAACATGAATAGCGATTGAATGACTAAAACTTCTACACCAGTTAAGAAAATAGTCATGAAAAATAGCTAAATAACGATTATTCCTTCTAATGAAAAAGCCACATTTAAAATGGTCTCTATTTTTGATACAGACGATATTTGTAGAACACTTAATTTTATGTTACAACTTTTTGCGCCGATGCTGTAGAAAGGAGCAAAATAGTAATTTAGATAACTTAAATTATTACTCCTCAAGGATTTATGAAAATACTTAAAAAGAAACTGTTCTGCATTTTCTCGCGCTTAACTTTTGGGATGTAAAGGTTTCATTGTCAATGAGTAAAGTCTTATCTATTTGATCTTGTTAATCTTACTTTCGTATTAAACGTTTATTAAAATGAAAGCAGCGTGTTCAATATTCAATAAGTAGATTCAGTCAATAACGATTACATTTTATGATCGAAAATATAACTTGTCATGTTAAATAGATATGAATTTGAGATAAACTCGTTTTTGAAAATATATAATCATAGTTAACAAGCCTAACGGAATACTTGTGGAGGTCAAATTGTTAAGAAAATCAATAAAAGTGGAATAAATTATAGTTATCGGCTACTTAATGACAACAGTTGTCTATACTGTTGATTTCTTTAGTGAATTTTTGGATATTGATAAATATCTACCGTTTACTGTCATTGAAAAAATACTTGCAACTTTTAATTGGTTTTAAATCAAGCAGAATCTAGATAGTGCAAATAGGTCGAAGGTCGGTAGTTGCAAAAGGTTTTTTAATTTGATTCTTCTGTATTTTCAGCTACGGTGGCTGATACACCCACTGATGACATCCATCTACTGATCGGTTTAACTAATAGTCACGCATATATGTTAGGGAACCTTATGATAGGATATCTATTGGTGTACAAGTTTATCTGTGAACATCTAATATCTGTTTTGATTTTCTCATACATTGTAGTTAATCTATAAACACGTCTTTTATGCAAAATTAATTAATATTGTGAATGCATAACTTTTAATAGTCATTATTGGTTATAATGTTCCATTTCACTAGCTCATTTTCTGTATTTAACCCTACTTGTTATACTAAACTCAAATTTGATGACGTAACATTCTTACGTACGACGTATCTTTTATTTAGAAGGAAACTGAAAACTCAATTTCTAAATCATTATTTAATGTTCCGTGTAATTTTGTCTAAGGAACATCGATCATCCATATCTAAAAGTCCATCGCATTTACTACTGAACAAAGTACCGAGTAAAACACAGTATTTATTAGTCTTAAGAAATTTATTAGGCATGATTACTTTGTCAGCTTTGATCCCAACCGGATCCTTGTGCTACTCATTAGGGGCTATGTCACTGGTCTTGAACTTTTGATTACAAGAAGCGTATTTTCGAAGCTTTTATTATGAAGGGCCGTATTTGATCTGTTTTTCATTAAAAAACCAATTAACTGTGAAACATGCGGCAGTTTCAACGAGTACTTTTATTTGATTACTGTTTTAATGGTTTTCCCTTTCTGTATAAGTTATAAACTAATTAAACAAACTGAACTGATAAATTATTTAAATTTTTGTCATTATTTAACTCCGTTAATTTTTTAATTCAGGCAATGTGCAAAATCCATTAAAATACAAGACAATATAACTAAAGATGAATTTTATTTTATATCATTTTTTTCCCCATTTTTTAAATTTCAATCGCTAAAATAATAAAATTACTTTCGATCACTAATTGTTTTTTCTTACGTTTAAGATTAACACCTGATTTTGGTTTCATTGAAAAATAAGTATTGTTATTAGATCAATGTACTTAACTGCATTATCGTTGCCTACTTCGTGGAGCAGAGGGATATACTTAAAGTCTTAATCGATTTAAAAGATTTAAAACCTATTTAATAAGAATTATAATTCGTTCGGCACTAAACGTGAGAAGGACCTACCACTTTTAACAGTCCATATTTTTTTCTTAAATCATTCATTAGTCAATCGATAAGTTACGACTTAGGCATTTGAATCGAATGGACGATTTAAATGAATGCGTTATGCGCTCGCACCAAATTCGTCATCAGATAATTGGAATGCTTAGCTGACTAATCGACTTGCGCTAAACGACATCAGGAATTTAGTTTGATTGGTGGAACACGCTCAATTGCTGTTATGCTCACAGTTTTGATTCTTGTGCATACTTCTTTGTATTGTAGTTCAACTTATACGACATTAAACCACTTAAAAGGATAGTATAAGTTGAATTATCCATACAAATCCCTCTATTTCCTCACTGGATAATGTCTCTAGAGCAATCGTTATTTAGTGTATATATGTCGCAATCATTTATTTTTCTTAAAAAGCTTATAACTTTAGAAAAACTGAATATCTAAAATGACTAAAATTCGCCTTTTTTCAGCCATGTACCAAAAATGAAAGAATTAAGAAAGATTAATCTGCACGTAATCTTTCTCAGAATTTTTTGCCATAAATAATTGGACCGGTCGGTTCGGTTTTAGATCTATTCATCAAATTTGTCTCAAATACAATCTAGATAAATATTACTACCCCGTTAGCTGATTCGTAGTAATTACATTATTGACATTAGCCAAAAATTGCGAGGCATATATTATCATGTTTGTAACGAGAATGAAATGTGTTTAAAGTTAAATTGAAAGAAAGTTTAATATTAAAACTAACGGATTGTGATTTGATACGAGAAGATAGTGATCAATCGAAATATGAAGTAAATTTGCACGGAGTGTTTAAGTCATTAATTTGAAAATCTTAGCTAACCAGGAAGTTAATCTTATGAGATAACTATTTATGTTGTTTTTTTGTTCGTTACTTAGCGACACTTTTGCTAAGGGATTAAAGATTTTTTATCAGACCGTTTGGATACACAGAAGCTACCTCGGTGACTTTAATATCAATTTATTGGCAATGACATGTCGCCATACAGTAGTAAATTGTTGCGAAAGAGGAAACATAAATTGCTTCACTTTCTACTTCTTATTTCGTATTTCCTGTGTGAGACAATTTGCTCAGACGAGTCGGGTCTCTTGGTGACTCATAATAAAGTTGCTTCGGTTGCTCGTTGGTACGGAACTGCTAGCCAGAGTGGTTACTAAGGGTGTGAGCCAGCGCGACAGCTTTGCTGCTGCGAAATGGTCTAAGCCTCGAAGTAATCAGGAGTTTGGTGAACCGGACGTGCAACTAGCACCTTTTCTGAGTCTCCAGTGAGTGAGACCACAACTTATGGTGTCCTCTGGACAATTGGAATCATCATTACTTACGGTCTTATGCTGCTTGCGTTCAGCAGCATCATGTCACTATTTTGATGTCATCTGACCTAATTGGGGGCTAACAATGCTTCGATTACTGTTGTGGCTCATGGTTCTAGCATCTTGACACCCGAGCATCCATCGATTTCTGAATTATTTGCCCTGCCCATTGTACAGCACAGCTTCGCGACTCGAGCTATAGCGGTAACTAACTGTGCTTCTTCTATGGACCTCCTCTTTTCTGATTTAATCAAGCAGCGCGAGCGAAGATCTCTCAATCGCTTGAAAGAACTGAATTGAGTCCATACGTTAGGTTCCACAAATAAGATTAATGTAAGATGTAAGAGACCAGCTATTTGGTATGTTTATTTAAAACAATAGACTTTGAGATCATCCACCTCGATCAGAGATAGAAGCCAAGCTAGTCGGTTGGTAAATCTTTCCGAAAGGGCCTCACAATCTATCATTGGTCAGTATGTTGAATAAAACAATAGAGAAAGGTACAGACGCCGATGTGTCCGAATCGCTAGCGACTAGAAGCCGGCTCGGCCCTTATTTTTATAGATCTGACAAACACTATGTTTAGAAGAGTTCTATTTACCAAATATGCTGTAGAGTTTAGATGTACTTTTGTACACATGTTATGTATATTGAAGTATTATTGGCTGATTTACCTGTCGCATTATCCTGTTTTCTATTACTACAGTTATCACTCTGGGTTGTCTAGAGGAGATCCCTTGAAGAACTTTGTCGTATTTTTTCTATTTCTTTTATTTATTTACTTTGTATTAGCTGTTGTGTTATTTTGTGAATTAAAACACTGCAGGATGGTATTATAAACTAAAAAAACTATTTGTCTTGGAAGTCTTCATATTGTAGGTAAAACTTGTGTGAGTTTCTTTCCTACAACTTCCGACAGTGGGATAACAACAAATATGATTGAAAGTCAAAACATGAATGTCAAGATCCAATTCATCATGAAATATAATCAAATAGTTGATGCGCTTGATTTTGAGCTTGTGCACTTGTTGCTTGACGTTACAAGATATAAGGAATCATAATAATTTAAAGTATGCCGAATATATTATCCAGGATGGAGTAAACTTGAATCCTGGATAAAATTATCTACGATCGGTTCAGCAATGGTATAAAAAGTCGAATTATGTTTAATTAAATGGTATACCTGGCTGGCCAGGCTAACCAATTATTAATTACAGTAAATCTGTATTTTTATTAATTGTCTGGTATTATTATTCAATTTATCTGGCACTTTGGATTTAATCAATCTCTTAAATGCCGAGAAAAAAACTGAAAGCTGTACAAGTATTTTTAATTGCACAGGTTACAAAAACACAAGACCCACCGGCATCGTTTCGTTTGATAACATAATTGCGCTTGTAATGCTTTTAACAGACGATATAACTTGGTTGAAGCCAACATGAATGACTTATATCTCAACTTAAACAGAAAGAGTTCTTCGCATACTTCAAGAACGCAGTTATATAGCCTTTAGCTCCTTTGATTTTGAGAATTGGTCTAGAGTTTTGTGCTTTGCAGAGTCGGGTCAAACACATTAAAAAGTAATGTTAGCTATAAGTAGAAATAAATGTTATAGTAGGCACTAGAATTAAATCTAAATATTGTTTCGAAATTGTTCTTTGTCAATATCATTTCATAAAAAATCTTGAAGCCTGTTTTAAATGTTTGTAATAAGTACAAATTCACTCAGACCTAAATTATCTTTAAGGGACTGACTAAGTTGGTGCGTCTATTAGCAGAAAAACCAAATTCTTGTAAGCTCAAAACTATATTGTTGATTATAAACTCTACTGGATCGTAATAGGTGTTAAAGACGTTTATGTCAGCAAGCTATTAAAAGGTTAAATTGAAATGAAATGTTAATAGTTAAGACAACTTTCAAAAACTATCGTTTCTTGTTTCATCATATCGTAATTGTTTAGGTTTAATAATACCTTCAAGTTATTCACTTAAATTAAGAAAAAAAAAATTCTTTTCAATATTTATATTATTAAGACAGACTTTAGTTAAATGTTTAAATTCAAACCGTGGCCTCCATATTGCTATAATAATAAATTATCCATTGTCAAAATTTTTCATTTCAGCTTAGTCTTTCCTTTTGTTAAGTACAACAGGCTACTAATACGTCTAATTTTTCTTTTTTCTTTGTGATTAATATAATTAAATTCCAAAAGTGTTTGATAATTTGTATAAACAGACAGATTTAGACTTTTTTAATGGTAATAAAAAATTTGGAATGAGCTAAATGAAGGAGCAATTATTTCTTTTTTTAGTAAATGTTGTGAGTTCGATTCCCACAACTGGAAAAAATATTGTGCGCTTAACATGAGTGTTTTTTCAGTGCTCGGTGTTTTTATCTATATATAACAAGTATTTATGTATATTATTAATATTATATATAAATTAATAAAAATTATTCATCAGTCATCCTAGCACACATAACACAAGCTTAATTTCGGCTAGATTTATTTACTTATTTATTTAGGAAAACCAACCGCTAATAATTTTTTTCTTGTCCAAGTTTTTACGCTGTGAGCTAAGTGAATGTACAGCTTATTACAGGTTTTCACAACGTTTACAAATAATTTCAAAATTAATTTTAAAATTAATTAGATTGCGATGTCTGTATTGTCGTACATATATTACTTTAGTTTTATGTAAATAAGTAATGATTGCGCATCAACTACGTTTCTTCTATAGCCTATGATCGCCTGGAAGAAATCGCTATGTAGCAGTAAGACTGCCGCTGCCAAATTATAACCTTTTTCAAACTGGCTCTATGATTTTTTTCTGTGGGGAAAAATAAAAGTTCGGTATTCAATCATGCCTTAGTAAAAAGCTCTCACTGTACTTAACGTTATTTAATCATATTATTATAAAGTACGTACCTACATTATAACATATCTTCCCAAGGAACAAAGTGCAATAAAGCCTAATTAATGTCGTAAATAGCATAGGTTCCGCGATTTATTCATATCTCATACACTTGTATAGGTTCAACAAACACCTGCTGCATTGCTACGGACAGTCATTCACCGTATATGGAAATTATCTTATGAGCATTAGATACAGGGTGTTCGACACCAATCAAATGTTCAATAGTTTCAAACAACATTATGATGCATGATTATAAAATATATTGTTTTCTTTCTTTTTCCGAATCCATAAAAGGACAGCCATCCAGACACTTTTAAAACTTTTATCTCGACGAAATTACTGTATTATACTCCTTATCTGGTTGTATTTTGCATTGTTTCTGTTTACAATGCATATATATAGTAGGTACGTCTATGAAAAGCATCATTTATTCGAGCATTTGTTTTAACGCAAACAATGTTTTTTATTTAATTTATTATTATTTAAATAGTAAATAAGTTCTCTCTCATTATTAGTGACTCAAAACTTTGAATCTATATTATCTATTAGCCATAACTGTGAGCTAATATATTCTGACACGACCAATTATATCCTGTTACACTAATATTTCGATAAACAAAGATGCAATTCGTCGTGCTAGGACACTCATTGGCAAAGACCTTGTAGTCAGAAGACTGCAAGGTCTCGCCTGCCTGCCTCGCTGTATTCTACAAGATACATCTCGCGGAGAGTGCTATTCGATTTGAACCATCTCCTTTCTATCATCGAACTGCGAGGCACAGAAAGAATCTGCACTTTTACGTTGTTGAAATACCATCTGGTCAAAGGCTTGGAATGCCCTCCAATCTCCCGACTTCCATATTATCTGGGTACCTTCAAATCAAGAGTGACTAGACATATTCTAGGCAAGCGCCCCACATCTTAGGCTGCATCATCACTTGCCATCAAGTCAATCATTATCACTCACTTGTCTATATATCAAAAAAATAAACTTTACAGACCAGATTTACAGACTTTTTTTTTAACTTACAGGAGGGAACTCTTGATGTTTGACTATTTACTGATTTAGTACATACAACAAAAAACCTAGCCATTGTGAAAGTAAAAATATTTTTTAAAATTGACAACCCTAATCTAATAAGGAATCATCCGATAACTATCTAGTATTAAAGATTAATAAAGGCGGTCATATTTCAAACCAGAACACCATTATGCTGTCATATAAAGATTTATTGGTATTGCTTACCGGCGTATACCACCTTCAGGGCTTTAGTACCATAGACCTTCTTATACCTTAGGCTTCATACGAGCCCAGTTTGAAAAGGTGCATTATTCCGTTTAAATTACAATGTTATAATAAAGCCTGGTAAGTATTTTATATGGACACAGAGCCCTTTGATCAAAGATTTCTTTACCAGCAAAAAGTTAGCGCCTAACCATAGATCTTATCTCATTGTATGACAGTTCTTTCAGACTTTAATGTATTCCTTAAAATTCCTTTAATATTGTTTAGTTTCGGCTTCGGCCGTTACCTTCCTACCGACAAAGTACCCTGGGAGGCAGTCGCATTCAAAGGTTAGGAACCTTTTGTAACATACTCATCTTGCACAAGGATATCTTACAATCAATTTTACTCAACTATTACCGCTACACTAACTAAGGCTTACCTGTTCACCCTGGTAAGCAATCGCATTAAATATTTGACCAATGATTTAAGCAATATATGGGTGTTTATATGTATATTATAAGTATTTACGTATATTATTTGTAAAAATATTCTGACTGACTGACAGATATATATATACAGTCAAACCTGGGTAAGTGAGAACTGGATAAGTGAGAAAACTCTATAAGTGAGAGTAAGTAATAGCCAGGACCCGTGATTTTAAGCTCCCAAAACCTCTATTAGCGAGAAACAGAAACCTTTGTAAGAGAGAGTCGTTTTTCCCTCACGGACCTCCGTAAGTGAGACTGTTACTTATCTATACCTCTATACCTAAGCGACAGTCGAGCAAGCAATATTCGACAAAATTTATGAGTTAGAGAAAAACATTCAAAATACAAAAACAGAAACCCAAACGAAATTCACGGATTTTTTAAAATGTAATTAAGTTCTAAATAAAATAAAATTACATCGTGCATGAATATGTCTTGTTATTGCTGCGTACCTCTATAAGAGAGAAACGCTACCCATGTACCTGCATTAGCGAGAAACTCGGGTTAGTGAGAAATCTTTATAAGCGAGAATGAGATCCCTTGAACTCTCGCTTATCCAGGTTTGACTGTATATATATAAAATCTGTTAATTAAAAAATAAATAAATAAGAGGTACCTTGCTTACCTTTTTGCTTGTGAAACGTACTCATTTTGCACAAGGATATCCTTAAATCAATTTTACTCAACTATTACCGCTACACTAACTAAGGCTTACCTGTTTACTCTGGGAAGCAATCGCATTAATATTTGACCAATCATTTAAGCAGTAAGATGTACGTTTGTAACCTTGTGCAACATAGTCATCTTGTACAAGAACACAACAAACGCTATTTGGTTAGGACGACAATATCTAAGGCTTAACTGTATCTTTTATATTGCACTACAAGTTAGTCATTCACTGCAAAAGTGGTGAAATTAAGTGGTGATAAAGTCAAAGATGGTTAGGGGCTAACCTGTTGCCTGTGCCTTATCGTAAGATAAGTTTATAAACTTGCACAGGGATACAATAAATTTTACTTAACTATAACGGCTGCACTAACTTAAGCTTACCTGTATACCCCGGAGGGCAATCGCATTCAAAGGTGTCCAATGAGGTAAGCCGACAAGTTGCTCCGTTCAGGCAAGGCGCGGAATCGCAAGCGGCTGGTACTCTGATCTCGCACAAGGATGCACTGAATCCGAGAGGGCAGTCGCAAGCGAAGGATGGCGGGCCGCCTCCAGCCCCAGGTCTGACCCTACAGGAGCCGCCATTTTGACATCGTGGGCTTGACTCGCTGTGACAAGGATTCAGGTGTTGACAGAACTCGCCGGCGTAACGGGATGTGCAGCTGTGAACAAACGACTTCGATTAGGTTTTTGAAAATAAAAGTAAACCTACTTTATGAGACAACACACCACCTTAGTTTAAGTAATGTTTTGGGTCTTCCAATTTCATCGCTGGACATAGGAATTTTAATTTACTGCTATGTACACATTTTGTATATAATAACGCATCAAAAGTGCCATCTATGTGCCTATTTGAATAAAGAAATATTTGACTTTGACTTATAGGAAGTTCCAAATACCAGGGTCTAGTGTAGCTGGCGTTCAGCGACATTGAAAAAGTCACTCCCTGTGACTTTTTTGATGTCAGACATGGAAAACCACTATCTGTTGTAGTTTTTCGTAAGATCAACAATTAAAGCAAAATCTATAGGTAATATGCCTTCGTTAGATATTCCTTATGCAAAATAACCTAACTCAACAAATACTTTAGACACGAGCCTTCCGAGAAACTGACTACCTGTGGTCTGTACTAAACAAAGATATAAGCCTAGGTATGAGGTACATCTACTGGGCCGCTATCGTGTCTGGGCGAACCGAGACAATAAATAACGCAGATACCTCGCGACACGCTCCTGTGACAAGCGTGCGCCTATATATTCACCCGTGGATTTTTTAATGTTCAGTTTCTAGTCGAGGTAATTTAATTATTCCATTAAACAAGTACTGAAATGGTAATTTAGAAAACTGAGTTGAATTCTTTAAACTTATACTTATAGACAGCTCGGACATCTAAAATATCTAGTAACAACGAGATCAAATTAAAAAAGAATACAATTTTAATTCCCATTCGATTACTGGCAACCTCGCCTACAATATTAGCTTACAGAAACTTATTTAAAAAAACAGCAGGTCATTTTGAAAAAGGAATATTTACAATTCTAAAAAGGGAAAAAGTGAATATATGAAAAAGTGAATATATCAGGAAATAGAAGAGAAGAAATCACTCAGATTGAGAGCTATCTGGAGGCACGAAGGAAATAAGGAAAACTGAGGAAGGGAATCCATGTTTGGCAACCTGAGAGTAGGTACCTACCTAAGTGCTAAAACTAACACGTATGCATTTCCTAAAGAAAACATTCCGGTGTCATCAATACAGCAAACTGCGATTCTCGGAAAGTGATGTCAAAAGATTCCTCGGTATGCATACACGAGCTTCCAAATATAAACCCCTTGATTCAGATGTCCATCAAGTTGGTAGGTACGTAAGAAGTATATTGATCACGTTCCGACATCACGTTGAAGTATGAATACAAAAAGAGATCATGTAGGTACATCGGAACCTATTGAACGTTACCTCATAAACTAGTTCGTCACGATGTGAACTGATGAAAGTACGAATATTGTTGTGTCGTAAGTGCTTGCCTCGAACTGTCGCCCTCATATATATGTTAAACTTACTCTATTTACCCAGACGTTACATTTTTCCAATTTGTAATCCTTACTAATATCATAAATGTGAAAGTGTGTTTGTTTTTTTGTCCTTCCTTCACGCCCTAAGCAACCAAAAAAACTTGATTTTTAGGTTACTAAAAATAGCATTTATTTATTCTTTAAAATAATTGTTTTATAAATATAACCTAAAATAAAAAAATTAAAACTAAATAAAATCTAAAACGTCTTCGAAACCACCGCAGCGAGGTACAGTTCCTAAGATGCTGGCAGCATTGCCCCTTTTACTAACTATCTAGAAATTTTGGCTATCCCAGAAAATTTATATAATACATATATTTTTATCCCAGAAAACCCAGCGGTTCCTCCGGGATTTCTGGTTTAACAATTAAGTCATCACTTGATCTACTTGTAAAACTCATTCCTTTTATTTCTTTGTTTTAAATTATGTATTAAAATCTAGTTATATATTTATATATATTATGTATATTTTATATTTATATATTACGTATATTTATTTAAATTATCTATATATTTGTATCTTTACATCTTGGTATTTATGTATATCTATCAACACTCTTGGCACTATCCCGCTCTCTTGCTGTAAGCTATCTCCAAAGGTTGCCTGTGAGAGATTGCTTGCAGCAATAAGGCCGCCTATGCATGTCTACATTGTGTTCTGTATACTCCTTACTGTTTCTTTTCCTGTATATTGTACGTGCAATAAATTGTTTCTTCTTAAATGTTCCACTAAAACTACAACGACTAGGTACTACGTCTTCCCTTAAGCATCCTGAAAAGATGGCGAAGAATTTTAGCTCCCTATGGTGCTGTATAATAAAAAATCAAATTATGACAATTCAAGATGTGACACTATTTAAAATCGTTACTTTACCAACTTAATATAATGTAAACACATCTACAACAGATTCAAAAGCGACAATTCTTGAAGAACCACCCAAGTACTTAAGATGTACCTAATATATGAAATTTTTAAGCAATTATATTTTAATTGCTGTAAGCTACTTGCTTCAACGCTGAAGGAAATCATCGTGAGGAAACCTGCATGCCTGAGAGTTCGACATAATTTTTTCAAAGGTATATGCACTGGGTCAGCGTGGTGGACTACGGCCTTAACTCCTTCTCACTGTGGGAGGAGACCCGGGCACTGTAGTGGGCCGGTATTTGATTTATATGATGATGATAATGAATATATGAAATGGAAGATTATAAGATAAACGATTGTTAACATAAGATTTGTAAATGGAATGATTTCAAAATTATTGAATCGCCCTCAAAGGTAAATTTAGGAGCTAAATTTTTATATCAAAAGGATGGTCTAGAAGAAAATAAAAGTCAATAAGATCGTACTTTCCTTTAGATATCTAGACGAAAATAGAACACCTGTTAGCGATTATCGTTATACAAGGTGGGCAATTTAACTTCGAAAACAGCTATAAACGAGCCTCTACAGAACTTAATTAACACAAAAGCTTTCTAAAACTCGTTGAGTTGAGTTTATTTTTAGAATGGAGTGTAAGGTGCATTATACGTACGTATCTCCCAGTGTTAATACGTCAATATTATCTTTGTAAACGTCCGATCGATTACTATCGATTCTTAAATCCACGTACTTAAGTGGTGATAATTGCCGGAGATGTATTTTGAAATAATATTAAACGCGATAACATTTTCAATAACAATATTAAATTCACATTTCACACCCACGTATTGATTTAGTATAAAGTTTACTTCACATTGTTTGTGTTATAATTTTGTGGGAACGGTATTTTATGGACATAATTCACTGAAGTTATCATAAGCGTAATATCTTTTCTTATCTTTGAATTAAGATTGAGAAGTTTATAGGAATTTTTATTCAATAATGTCTTAAGAATGGTTGCATTAGATCCCTATCCCTACTCCCTACTAATATTATAAATGTCAATGTAAGTTTGTTTGTTACGCTTTCACGCAAAAACTACATAACCGATCCTCATGAAACTTTGTACACATATTCTTGGCAGTGTTAGAAGTAATATAGGATACTTCTTATTAAGCTCGTTTCCTTTGGGAGAGGGGATGAAAGTGTTTGACGATTTTGCACCATAACTCCGACTAATTATAACCGATTTAAATAATTATTTTTGTACTATAGAGGTTATAATATGTGTTTTATTTTGTCCAAATTTTGTGTAGATCTGAATGTGGCCGGAGATAGAGGACAGAACTCCTCAGCGGACAGCAGCAAACCCCTCATTTAAGGCTTAGCGATACTGCATACTTTAATTTTTTTTAGAACTACAACTAAATTGAACGCCACATCAAAAACAAAATCAAACGCACACGAAGTCGCGAGCAATAGCAAGCAAGCATTTCATAAAGGTTACAAGCCTCTAGAATATTATATAATAACTTCATATAACTTATGTATATATATTTTTAGACGGCCGATTGGCGCAGTGGGCAGCGACCCTGCTGTCTGAGTCCATGGCCGTGGTTTCGATTCCCACAACTGGAAAATGTTTGTATGATGAACATTAATGTTTTTCAGTATTTGGGTGTTTATATGTATATTATAAGTATTTGTATACCCATAATACAAGCTACGCTTATAGCCTATTGAAAAGACGGTTATAGACTATAGACCCACCACGCTGCTTTAATGCGGGTTGGTGGGCTTTATCGGTTTTTATCATAACCGATAGCTTAGCGTGCTCTCCAAAGCAGGTGGTTTGACACTGCCAATTTCTTCTTCTTAACTCCGGAGATAAAAAAAAATGGTTTAAATTTTTTTATTAAGTATTCCCCAGTACAAACAATTCAGTATATTAATATACGTATAATGCACATATAAATTATTCTGAGAACACATTTATCAAGGATTCAAAGGAAGGTAAGCGAATTTATACAGTCGAAATGTTTTCATGATTCCCCTTCGGAACCTGTACAGTACAAAGCCAGCGTAGGCGGCTCACGATGCTCTACACCCACGCACTGACCTCAAATGCAATATGTCCGGTGGTTGCACTGTATTTTACATACTGTGTGCTTTTATTGTAATTCATGCATTGGGTATCTTATCTAGACGACATAGCACTGAGGCTTTTCAAAAGGGTGTGTGTTCACTTAAATGCACTCATACAAGTACATCAGAGACTCAATGAAACGTCGATCAACTCCATTAATAATTTCCCTTAAATAATAAGGTATCCTTCGGATTGAAACGAAAATTTCCAGCAATGACTCACGACTCTCTACACCCACTGAACTCAAATCCAGTAGTCCGGTGGTTGCACTGTATTTTATATACTGTGTACTTATATTGTATTTTATGCATTATGGTGTCGTGTCTTATCAGAATGAAGTAAGCAACTGAGAATTTAAAACTTTAAGTCATTAAGAGAGTGGAAGTTTTTTAGTCTGGTTTCTTCGCCACAAAGTTAGGTATTTTAAAGATTGTTTTTTTTTTATTCTACTACTAGTTAGCCCTTGACTGCATCTCGCCTGCTGGTTAGTGTATTAAACCCTTTTCGGTTTCTATGCAAAATCGTACTGGAACGCTTAATCGCTTAGCGGCACGTCTTTGTCGGTAGGATGGTAAACCTCGCACCAGACCAGAACAGATCAACCATGCCCAGGTGATCGGGCCCGGGACCGCTGCGCCAGGAGGTCATCAAATAACACCAAAAACAATAAAAAGGGCTTCCCAACTTTTAACAAACAAACTTATTGCACTATAGACTGGACCCACAAGTCAGCTTTATTGCGTAACCATGATCAATCAATCTATCTATCAGAATTATATCACTTAATCTACCGTTGGAATACCTACATGCGCGTGCGCAACACTGACTAGTGATCTGATAACCGGGCGACATGTCTCGCTTCTGAGAAACATTCGAATAGTGATGTGTTGATACAATATTATATTCACTCATCTGGTCTAGTCCAGATGGAAAATAGAAAGGCTTTCGATCGTCCTTTCCATATACACAGCGATTGACTGCAATTAAGTTTGTAGTGATGCAGGCTAAAATCGTTCCTGTTTACTTAATAGATGACTATTTACTTCCTAAGATGCCTATCTTGATTGAAGGTATTTTTAAAACATGATAGAGAGAACGAAAATTTACAGCGCATATCTTCGGTGATCTGATCTTCGTCTATCAGGGATCTTTTCGGTGGCAGCAAAGCATTCCCTAGTACGTCTCCATGTTATATCAACGATATATCATCTTGAAGATGCATAGCGATTCGATGTTAGACAGATAAAGGCTGATATCAAGGAAATTGTGCCTAAATATTTGCCCTAAATCCTAATGTATCCATCTCTAAGCATGCGCTTGATTATAAGTACATAGGCGTTACGGCATTTTTCTCATCCTCTTTAAAACCATTATTAGTGTCGCAATAATGAGCACGTTTACAGAAGAAGGATATAGAGCTTGGTGTTCACTAAGCTACTTTGATATTTGAACTCTGATCCTTAGTTCATCATCATTTAAAGTGCAAAGGAAACATATAATCCCGATTTGAATCTCCAAGGTAATCCATATAAGCTACCGATTTGAGTCCTAAGTATGTTACCGAGTTGCTCCTAACTTATTTGTGATATCACATCTAGGCGTTGCTTCCTTAATTTACCGCTTCTACATTCTATTGCCCAGAATTGGGATGTTGATTGAGCTGATGATAGCAGTTGTAAGTTTAGAGCTATTTTTTTTGTATTTATCACTCAAAATCTACTCAGGTCATAGGAAATGAGTGGGAATCTTGTTGTTGGCACTGCACTAAATTTGTCTTCTAAAGTTCACCAGCATTACAATATATAAAATATCCAAACAGTTGCATGACGTTGTTTATTTGTAGCGAGCGCGAAGCCTCTTAGCAACTAAGAGTCTCCTGCCCATTCGATTTAATTATGCTCCGTCATTTTATTTGTCCAAGTAGTTGAGGTCTTAGCCCCAGGAATACTCAGTTTGGAACAATCGACATTCAATAGAGACCTCAATGCAATCTTCTAAAGATTACTTAATTCTTTATCACGAAACATTATTTGAAGCACAGATGAGTGACGTCTTAGCAATTCTAAATGAGTGATGTACATCACAGAGCCTTCGACTAGTTTACTATCTTTTACAAGCCACATATTAAGACCCCAAGATATATCGGTCCCCAGATTTAATACAGCGGCCATTTCCACTTTAACATCGCAATTCATTGAGCGGTTATTCTTCACAGATCTCATCATTTCTGATTTGATCCCTTTTTAAGAGCCAAGCTTTATCCAAAGTTCATCGAGCGTCTCTTGTTTCAAATACTAAATGAATCTCGTCCTCTGTACTGCACCTCCAAGACACTTTGGATGCAGTCCATATAACGGCAGCTGGGATCCATCAGTCCTAAACACTGATGTTTAGTTATTCTACAGATCTCCGCATTTCTGATTTTATCACGTCTTTCGAACAAAGTTCTCTCTTTCGCTCGCTGGGTGACTCTTGTTTCCAATATTGCACTTAATTTGTCTTCTAAAGGTCACGAGCGTTACAGAATATCGAATAACCGAACAGTTACATGCAACGCTATTTATTTACTGCAAGCGCAGAGCCGCTCAGCGACACAGGATCTCCTGTCGGCAATAATAAATTATTGCCTTACACCAACCTTGGCAACCCTTTTCCAATATATAGTCAAAGAGACAGCAGCTAGATCTTCTATCTGTTAAGTTCATGAAGATTATAGTTTCTGTGGCATTATACTTTTGCAGATGAACGAGAAGTTGCAATGTTTTAAACCCAACCGAACCTTTTTTTTTTTTTTCGTGGGGAAATCCTCATGGATACCACTACACCACGGGGAGGTGCAGTGGTTATGCCGGACTCTTACCGACTAAAACCCCACGGTGTTCCAACTCATCGCCTGGTGACTGGGTCATGGGAACGCTTTCGCACACAACCGCAACCAAAAAAACCCAACCGAACCTAACGTAACCTAAAAAAAAAAAAAAAATATTATTATTTGTTTTAAGGTGGAGTGTGTGAATAATCAACGGATTCAACGGATTTTTTAATAAATTTTAATATAAATTGTGGTAACCTAATAATGCTTCCACGAGTAAACATTATTTTCAATTAAATAACATTATTATTACAAAATGTTATAATGCAATGTTTAACTTTCTCGATTGAGTACCTATTAGGTATAACACAATCATTGATAATGATATTAAATATATTAAAAACAATTAAGGCAAAATAAACATGAATAACAACTACCTTCTTCTACTGTCTAATTTAATAACACTAAATAATACCATCAAAACATTTATAAAATATGTATGTAATGATTAAAGCTCAATTATAAGGAAATAGTAGTCTTATTTTAAAAGTTTACCTTTTGACTTATTTAATCTCATACTCAGAAAATATCCGAGTTCGTAATTAACCACTGAAGTGTATTTAATCGATGGTATATATTGCGATCGGCTCTGTGCTTTATAAACTCAGCATGCCTGTGTTAGTTAAACGCACTAACATAGCCTAGTTTATCATCGAACAGCGTGCCTGTTCCTGTGCTTGCAGCTCTCGCTTTTTCACCGTAATTAGATCATCGATAGCTGCGCTATGGCTGCACTAATAATTTATAGCTTGCTTTATAATGAAGATTTAGTTATTTTAGCCTCTATTGAAAACAATCCTTGTACAGATTCATATAGGGCTATCGACTGTGGCATTTCATAATATCTCGTACGACTTTAATTTCCATCAGATCATCAAACTATGCTCTGCCCATTGATAATTTAGCTTCGCAATTTATTAAACTTTAACGATCGCTTCAGTTATTATATGAATCTTTTCATCATGTAAAGTATATCCACGTAAAGCTGTCTTCATTGCGACTTCAAGCCAGAAATTGATTAATAATCAATCTAATTCTATATATTCAGTTGGCAGATTTAATGAAGTAGTTTAATTAGGGCTATTCTTTTTCTGCTCAACCCACCAACCTAATGTATTTAAGGATAGCACTACTAAATTCAGTCTGCCATCTCAAGATTATATTCGATGGGTTTATAAACTTTGGGCGTTCAAACTCTCCAGTATAAAAATTTCTATAGACTGGTAACCCTAAACAAAGGCGTGTATCCGATATTTACTGAGATAATCGTTAGTAGCTAGTTAATCTCATCTTTTTGTGGCGAATCGATTGGTACGAAATAATTATCCCCTCATTACTTAACTTCGTGTTTGTCCTAATGGATTGTTTGCGTCGTACAACGGCCTTGCTTTTGTTAACGCTTAATTAGTTTACAGGTACTTATAATTTTACTAATGTTGTGTTTACTTTCTATGAAACACACTTCATTGATATATTTGTGGAAATAATGGAGTATTTTTGAGTTTATTGAGCCGTTTGAGTCATTCAAATGATTTGCGTCCGTTAATTCTCTATTCGTTTACCAATGCTCAAAATAATGTTATTTGTTGTTTACATTCTACGAAAAACACTCGTAGAAAAAAATCTACCCTAACATAACTTAGAAAAGTTCGAGGCGCGTGCGATTCGAAGTTCTACTCACTGGACTATCATTCGCAGGTCTTTATACGTAAAAAAAGACTATGTCTGCAAAGCTCTTTAGCTGCATAACCTAATAAATATCTTTTACAGCTACATTATTCCACTATCTCCTTGAGAGACATTAACTTGTATGTTGGTACCTAATCGTCTATGAACGGTACGAATACTTATCCCTTTAAGACCTAAGCAGGAAACATTATAGCAATCTTGCGCAAACGAGTGCATCTGTCCACATACTTGGCGCGAGCATGTAACCGTCCGTTACCCTCCATATGCGATGCGGATCGGATAATGAAGACAGGAACCGGACAGGTTGAGGCTTCTGTGAGAAAAACGCACTCACGAAAACCGTTCGACGATACACTTCCTTTTCTTCGCGGTGCTTCTTTAGGTTTTTATAGTGTTTCGTAACTGCATCGTTAGTCTAGTGTGGTTCCCAAAATTTTGTCTCGGTACAAACCAAAAAATAAAGTATGTGCGTGTAATCTTTACGCGCGATTGAAGTAAAACTTTTATTATTATTTATTGATGGAAGAATAAAATGTTCCCGGGACTCCGCCATTTCATATTCACTGTTTCAATTTATATTCTATTTAAAATTCATAAATATCATTTTCACATGTTATAAGTATTTTCATTTGTTAAATAGAATAATTGAGAGTAAAAAATTTAAAGTTAGATCACATGGTAAGGCTTTTGTCAATATAACCTGGTCATTGAACATTATAGAATATCGCAATCGTCAGAAAATTTATTAAAAATTTATTTATTACAAAAGTAATAAATAAACAAGTATATTTAGAGATTTACAAAAAACTTCATTTTTAAATAGCAGAAACTACACAGACGTCTGACGTTAGCGTTACTTCCTAAAAAATCTGAGTTACTCCCTAGTCGCGCCAAGAAGTTTTACTTGAAAAAATCTGGTTTCAGTGGCCTTGCACTCGTTATGGTAATGAATTTTTGAATCTTTCTCTCATCAAGGAAGAGTTAAGCACGCATCGGTAGTGCGCACTAAAACTTATTTACGATATCGATGTTAATAAAAGATTGCAAATACAGTTTTTTCTTTTCTTTTTCGGATAGACACTCGCCGATAACCACCTGAGGAGTTGCTACGGCGTCACCGGGGGAGTGGGGCGAGCGCGAGAACTCGCCATGCGAAGAGCCCCAGGGCTCGACGTCATCGGGGGGAAGTGGGAGACGTCGACCCGAGGGTGACTCCTGCGAGCACGTGGACCTCGGCTCGGTTCGACGTTAATGTTGGTTGACTTTTGGAATAATGATTGCTTAGTCCGAATGCCCCGAGACCGTAGTAAGGGTCCACATCCGGATGATGTCAGAAATCGGGGCACTGCGAAGACGCTGTGATCGCTGTGGGTGTGTGTTGTTGGGACACATTGTCGATAGTTATTTTATCGTCAAGGTCGTCAAGGACATACTTCGGACGTCTTTGCTTGAGCTCGACGTTGGGGACGGGGGTATTCGTGGACGCCTCGACCACTAGAGATCTGGGTTGTCGGACTGCGTTTTCAAAGTAGGACTTTGAAAATGAAATGAAATTGGTTACCGGATCGAATTTCTATGTCCAGACTTCCCAGAAATCCAATAAAGATAAACAATGGAAAAATATTGTCGACTCCGTTTACATATTCAATAGGATTATTATTCAATTTTTAATAAATTACTTATCTGAATGGGATCTACAAGCAGTGCTTAATATGCGAGAAGTTTGAACAAGCCCATAAAAATACTCCATTAGCCAAAAAACACAGATAACACATGTTATTAATAATTCATCAATAATAATTAGGTAGGCAGCCCATTATAATGTACGACTAGTAACCTATATATATATATATATATATATATATATATATATATATATATACAAGAAAAAAAAATGATGTCTGACTGTATCAGCACAACTTATGTTAGATACGTGTGCCTTCGGCATTACCTTCTGCGGGCCGAGTTCGAATCCCCGCGCGCAGCTCAAAATTTTCTTAGTTATGTGCAATTAAAGCAATTAAAATATCACTTGCTTCAACGGGAAAGAAAACATCGTGGCAACCTGCATGCCGTGCCGGAGAGTTATCTATAACTCCACTGGAGTTCACCAATCCGCACTAGAACTGCGCCGTGGATTACGGCCTTAACCCCTCTTATTGTGGGAGGCGACCCGTGCCCTGTAATGGGTTGATATGATGATGACAACCGGTAAAGTAATCGTAAGTCGTTATATCCTAAACTGGGCTAGGAAGGAAAAGAAACTGAGGATTGCCCAGGATTGATTTTTGAATCGACTCATAATATTTCATGCCCTTTCTATAAACGAGGTTGTTTGACACCTCTTATTTTGAGTTTACGTAGTGGCCCCATCGCCGTTCGATCCACGTGCTAAGTAACTAAACCAGTTACATAAGCTACGACCTTAAGTTATATCAGACGCAGATAGAGTAGCAGGCCGCGTTTATATCTCGTAAATACACTTGTTATCTACATAGGAAGAATATTAACATATCTGAAGAATTTGCGAGATAAATCCATCCACTTAATTAATAGCCCCACGTACCGAATATATTGTTTCTTTTATAGATAACATAATAAAATGGTTGTCACGAAATATATTACTTATTGACATATTAACGTTAAAAGATAGAAGCCGTTATCTATATGCAAAATTGATATTGTAATATAATGCGAAAATTGTTAGGAGTGCTATACACGTAGTTCGCTTCAGCATTATATTTCGAAGAATAACACAGCCTAAAGCAAGAAAATAGGTTTAAAATTAAAAAAAAAATGATTTTACTCATATAACCTAAAGAAAATTTTCTAAATATTGGATACCAATATGGCGACTCTCTCCAAAAATTTTAGTAAAAAATGAAACAAAAGCTAACTTTTGCCAGTACTTATGGAGTAATCGTAGTCTAAATATTTCTTTTCATATTTAATGATAAAATTAAATACATTAAATAATCTTAGGGATCTTTTTCAGTTTTATTATCAAGCGATTTATTATGATGAGAGTATGAAAACGTATAGTTCAGTCTTAAAATAGCCATAACTCTAAATTCACTTAGGGTTGATTTTAATTTGGCCTGCTCTGATCGGCAAAACCGTGCAGGCTTATTGTGATCCCGCTTCTTGTGTTTATGATAATCGATTAGACAACTAATGTCGTTGTTTTTCTGGAATATTCATCTACATTTATTCGATTATTGCTACCAACCAGCTGTAGCGGTTCGTGCTGTTCCGCATACGTGTATAACACGCCTAAGCTACCAAAAATAATATACTTAAAGCAGTAATAAGATAAGAAAGGTCAAATAAATCTCATAGAATAAAAATTAAGCTGATATCATCGTGCTGACAAACAAACTATACTTATTAATAAAAATATATCAAATTTTGTATAAATCTGAAATGCATAATAACACCTTGATAAAGATGCATTATAAGTGCATTAATAAGAAATTAACAAAACCACGACACCAGAGGCGAATGGATCAGAATCTAGGGCATACTCAGTAAATTTAGTCTAAATCCATCCCTTTTTTGTGGTGTATACGGACTTTTACTAATTAAAAGCACTACGGTGCTTCAAGTTTTACTGGTAGTACTTAGAGGTTTTTGTGACAGAGCTCGTCCGAGGAATCATCCCATTTCAGACGCAAAGCAGCATAGCAATGCTGTAACCGGTCATAAGGGCGTCGTTGCCGGTGTTACTAAGACATCTGCGCCTCAGGTTAATGGACACAGTGAGACCCCTTGTTGGAAGTGTTTCTTGCATGCCCTGCGAAGTGTTGCTCTGTTTGTAGACGATGATTTCCTACTAACCATAAGGCGGGCCTTCAGCTTGTTTCGTCAATTACTACTACTAGCTGACCCGTGCAACTTCGTTGCACCAAATCGGTTATTACCGGAAAACACAAATAAAATGACATTTTCTAAAAATAAATCCTAGCTAGATCGATTTATCGCCCTCAAAACCCCCTTTATACTAAATTTCATGAAAATCGTCGTAGCCGATTCCGAGATTCCAATTATATATATACAAGAATTTCTCGTTTAAAGATATAAGATTAGAAAAACTCTTCCGCTGGTAGCTTTATCACGAGGACCTTTTCGCACACAACACACACCTCTATCCTTCACAAGGTCAAGTTAAAAGTGTTTTGTCTGGTAGCACCCAATAGGCCATATAAACCCATCGTTGGGCTCAACTCCTGGCGAGCTTTGCCCCACCCCTCACTGACGCTGTAACAACTTTTGTGGTGGTTAACAGCTACAGTCCATCCGAAACAATAACAAATACAACAGAGAAACTATGACACTCGTAAGAAAACTCAATGGAGTCACTCAATGAATAAGTTCTAAGTAATGGTTCATCGCAAGAGATAAAATTGCGCTATAAACACGCTACGCCCGGTAGCCGAAGCGTGGCCATACCTCATCGTGGTGTCCGTTCGCCGTGCGCCTGCGCATCGCCTCTTTAAGGCTGCGTACTGACTGAAGCATACATTTTCTGGAGTATTAAGTATATACAAAGTGTAACGGAATTACGAAATACTGTTGAAGGGTGCATAAGTAAGTACCTATATTTATAGGGAATAACCCTGTAAAATTATCAAATCAAAAGAAGCATATTTAGTTTTCTACCTAATACAAAACATTCAAAATATTTACTATTGCAGATAACGACAGTGAAAATGACAGGAGTCACTTGATTTTAATTTTGCATGTGATGTCTTCTAATAAAAACTATGGCAGTTGTTTTCTCAAAAACAATTAGCGCTTTGGTTTCACAGATAAGGGGTATTTTGCCTGAATTAAAGTATTTGTTCTTATTATTATATTATATTGTTATAGGTCTTACAGGACAGTAAATAATGTACTTCTAAAGCCTATAAAGTATTATTTTGGTTTTCATTTACACATTGTATAAAAGGGTGTTATTCCCTTATTAAAAGGCGCGGTGCAGCGCTGAAGAAGTTACGCAGTGTTTTGTCACACTCTGACATTTGAAAGGTTCGCTCGAAACGATTCCGACAGTATTTCAAGTTTATTTGTGAAACCATAAGAGTCGTTAAAAAATAAACAGATTTTTATTACTCTCAAACTTAAGTATTAAATGTAACGTGTAACAAACTCTGTATTTAAAACTCTGTTTTTAAAAATTGAGGATTTACCTAGATCCCAAGGGATTCCCGCATCAGATCTTAACTATTACATTTTCTACATTCACAACCTCCTTGTTATTTGTCTGTTTAAAATTTGTTTAGCGGTTCCAAAAGATTTGCCCAAGCAAACAAGATTTTAAGCAATTTAAGTTTGGGTCTTTACAAAATATATATTTATTTGAAAGGTTCTGTTAGAACAGCGCCATCTCTTTCCAGTCGTGTTCCAACTGTGCTACGACACAGGTAATTTATTTGGCTAATATATGCTATCAGTTCGTATCAAGTGATCAAGCCTACCAGTTTTTCAATCTTCCACACCTATTTTATACAGAGGGTTTTCAATAGTAGTTACCTACAAATCAGTCTGGACCCAGCTTAAGTCTTTCAAAAAATATAGGTATCTAGCATATACCTTTATTTCTACTTCTAGGCTTTTGTATGCAAATTTTACGAGTGCCGCGTGTTTCAGCATGCGGAGTTTGTTTATTTTTCGTTGAATATTTGACGTTGCAAGTTTATTTTTATTATCGTTTAATTCTAGGCTGAGGATTTCAGCTCTCGATTTTCCTAAGCATAAGAGTTGATTGTCTCAAAGTTAGCTTACATTCATAAATGGGTAAGACACGAAGCAGAATTTAGTATAGGTCTATATCTATCGGTCGCCTGAGATTTTACTATTTTTTGTCTACCTACAAACAATCAAGTATTAGTGCTTTCCTTTTCCTACTCTTGCATGTAGATAACGATAGTACTACTAAATTCAATCTGCGTTATACAGTTACTATTGGCAGTGGCGTGCACAGGTTTCTTGACCTGGGTATGCATAAAGAAGGAAGGGGGCATAAAATGTTTATCCTGTTAAATCCTTCCCCTTTATTAGTCACCTACAAAAGGGTAGGCAGTGTTTTTGTGCTTCTATGAAGTGCACGCCACTGACTATTGGATTAGATTGATTATTACTATTAAATGCGGGCGTAAACATTTGTTTGTGCTATCCTCTTCATTTCATTCCCTGTTGATAAGGACGGAACTTCCAGTTTTAGGATAAGATCAATTATTAATTTTGATCGTTACTAAATACTATGATCTTCACGAATTCTTTAAATGTGATTGCGAGTTTGTTTGTTTGGTCAGAGAAACCGATCAACATATGTAGGTATATTCAATACAATGATGTTCCAGATCACAAAAAATAACGCTGACTGTGACGGTAAATATTTAGGAAGCTGTAACTAATGGTTGAAAATTATAATGTTTAAAAAACTATTGCGATGTTATTGCAAGTGGTCTACTACTGTCCGTTAATGTTTACAAAACTAACAAAGCATTATAAACCAGAACAATTACAAATAAAACAAGTAAATATAATGGGATAGATATACAATCTAGTCTGTTGACTTCCCACTACCTGCAAATCTTAGCGATAGTGGTAGACGCAGCCAGATAGCGGACCTCACGAACCTACTACGTATAACGTCAATCGTTATAAGAAACGCGAGGGATTTTAACTCTTTATATCCCCACAAGAAGACAATGTCCAGGGAATGGGACATAAAGTTAATAACAGATAGAATCAAGAACAACGGCTTATATTGCAATTGTTAAATAAATAACAATCTAAAATGACAGCAAGCGGATTTCGAGCCGAAACAAGAAAAGGTTAAGTACACTTGTTGATTGTTTTCGTAAAATAACAAAGGCTAATATCGCAGTATAGGGTTGTCATCAGAGGTCTTACATAGCTGTCTTGTCTGAGCAATCCTGCGGAAAGCGCGGGGTAGTGTGGGTAGTAAAAAGAACCCGTGCTGATCTAACTATGGCCTACTGTCGATACTCGGCGAGCTCTAGATGATGTCGGCATTTACTGCGAGATCAAAGCTATTTTTCTATACTACGCTGATCCTATTTACACAAAACTAAGCTTTTGATGGCGACATTTGATTGGACTCGATCGCTATCGTGACCGCTCATCGAATCTATATCTAGGATGCTAAAAGCATTTATTGCACGTAGTTGAAATTACCTACCTATGGTTTTTTATCCACTCCAAGTTAGCTCTTAACTTCAATATCACCTGATAATGAGTGCTGATGCAGTCTAAGATGCTAGCGAGCTAGGGTTATGGCAGTTATCTATAATGAACCCTTACCTATCCCTGATTGGTTTTTTCGCGGCTTCATACCGAACTTTAACTCGGCGGCACGTGTTTGTCGGTAGGGTGATAAATAATAAGTATCTAGAAGAGTTTTTTGTGTACTTTTGCCATGCTTATTTATGCCGTCAAGTAGTATTGGTTCCGGTCCAAATATGAGTATGGTTGTCGTTGGAATTACAGGCATATGAGGCTTAACACCTACGCCTCAAGTTGTGCAACCCTGTGTCCATACACAGGGTTTCACTTTTTAGTATGTGCTCCTTGCATGCCTTGTGAAGTGTAGCACTGTTTATAGGCGATGGTTGGCCATGTTCTTCGCCAACCAAATAAAAACCACTACAGAAGCCACCCACCACAGAATAACCGTTTATCCTAAACAGATTGCTGAAATAAGTGAAACAAAACCGACGATTCCCACACAACGGTACCAACGCAGAAAGGATCATGACAACATAATATGCAGAACCGAGAAGTGCAGTGGAACAAGTAGATCACAAATTGAATTTCGCCATGGCGATTGGGCGAGGCGCTGCGCGGGCGCAGCGAGTGGTGCGCGGGGCGTGGCCACGGTAGCGGAGGGGGGGCACTGACCGAGATTCACTATGACCTGAGGTAAGAGGTTATCTATACGGATATTAATGTCATGTACTCATGCTCGGCTAATGTTAAGTTCGCCCGATCTTAAGGGTGGATTGAGATCCCACGGTTTTCAAATGCGAATTTTGGACTCAGCTTTCATCTAGATATAAAAGTGGTCCGAAAGACTAAATAAAAAAGCAGTTGGAACAATGACATAGATGAACCTATATAGTTAAAAACATTAATGATTAACATAACATAATTAATAAAGTAGGTCCTCATCTATGTTTTGTCCTTTTACGCCTTTGATTGTCTGGTATCGAGAAGACCACCAAGTTGGGTACAACTTGGTGGTCTTGATCTAGAATATTAATATCTCTGTAACTACTTTTTTCTTTGGTGTACAATAAATGTGTATTCATTCATTCATTCACTCATTTATAACAAACAAAGAACACATCGACGTCTATCAGTGGGTACGTTTGACCGCTTCAAAAGAAAGTAGGAACTAGATTTGTATATGGTTTCCCTTTATTTACTTTAGCTTTAAAGTACTGACCCACGAGTCTGTAGATTATAGAATAAATTCTCAAAGTTCTTCGGGGGCATACGACTTAACATATTCATAATATGACCTTTAATTTAATACAAGGAAACGATAAACTATTTGAAAAGACACTCAACATTATCTTTAAAATTGAGATTTATAGATAACGTATTACACTTATTTTTATTAGAGCAAAAATAAAATTTAGAATCATATTTGTTAATATTAGAAAAATCGGCTGAATATAATGGTTGGAAATTTAGATTAACATCATTCCTGCCTTATCGGCTATACCCAGATGAAAATTATGTAAATTAACAAAAATCATATTTAGCAAATCGTACAATGAAATAATCTAATAATAAGATTGATGACAATACACTAACTAGATATAGTTAGTGTATTGTCATCAATCTTCGATATATCTACAACGTTTCGTTTGAATGAAATCAGACCGTTTGAAGAGGGTTAAAATCAAGTCAAAAGGAGTCGGATACAAACATACAGGTGAAGCTAATATAAAGCGTGTAAAAACACACAATTTTGAAGTTCTGTTATTTCCAGCTGTGCCTCGCGGTGTCCCCACGCAAGTAGTAGGTACTACTGCTACATAGTCTCCAAACTTTCACAATAAATCGGCTAACTAGCGGAAATATTTTACAATCTCATCTCTCGCACGACTAGCATGGGCAAACTGGTATAGTGTCAAATTGCATTGAATTAAGATTTGGTGATAGCGCAGTGGGTAGGACTCCGACTTCAGTTTCGGGGCCCGAGTTCGAATCCCAGAACGACCCTCTAACTTTTCTAAGTTATGTGTGCTAATAATAGGCATTGGAAAGAAGCAGGCGTTGCTTTGCAGAATTCCATGATATATTATAAAAATTACGATTAATTTGCTAAACCTACTTCGCGAAACCTACTGTATAGACTTACCTACTGGGTCGCAACAATTATTCATTGTAAAGTCAACATCTCCTGAAAATGCTCCGGTTTCGAGCTAAACGAGAATATAGGGTACATGGCCGAATACCTGCCTGGTGTGGAGGAAAAAAACAATTATATTCCCATTTTCCGTGGTAATATAATTCCTGTCAAGTGGTAAATGAAATATTCCTGTTCCGGAAACAATAATAAAGTGGAGTGGTTTAGATGCTTCAGTATTAGTCGTGTACACGGCATCTGCATTTTCTTAATTCTACTTAATACTAATATACAATCAAAGTCAAAAGTCAAAAAAGCAGTGAAGTATTATTATTTGTCCAACTGAAGGCGATGTTTAATAGTATTTATTTACTTTTATTTAAGTATTTATTATATGGTTTATAGTTTATTATTAGTTTTCTTTTAAATATTTATTATATGTTAGATGCATTTGTGTATATGAGTTTATGTATAAGTATTTAGTTATTCGTATGTATTTATTTTATATTTTGTAACACCTGCAGTTAGTTCTTTTTTTTCCTAATCCTAAGGTTGCCTGACAGATATCGCTACTAGACGATAAGGCCGCCTTTTGTATTCTGCTTCTATTTTTTTTGTTTCTTTTTTTCTTTCTTGTTTAATTCATGTATCTTGTATCTTCATGTGGTGTACAAATAAAGAGTAATAATAATAATAATACTATATAACACTTTCCTGGCGCTTACGTTACTTAAAAAAAAAAACAAATTAAGAAAAATATTGTCCTACATCTTTATAATGATACGATCTAACATGATATGGTAAGTTCAAGTATTGGCAAATTGGCGTGATAAATGACTATAGATTTTTTAACGCGATAATAAAGTATTCGATTTTTATAGCATAGATATTAATATTTACATACATTTATTTTTAATTAAAAGATCGTAGGTATTAATGAAATCATGGAAATTATATATTAGGAATTGCTAATGGACTTTAGATTATCTTATAGGTAATAGGTATTAAATTAAAAATATCTTAAGGATTTGAACATAATATTATTTTTATCCTGGATTACCAGGTAACAACGTTCCTGGTTATTTAAAAAAGCCATTGCTACCGATGACAACTAAAATAGCTTAATAAAGATATAGAACCGATTCTGGTGAAAAACCTCTTGCTTGCATCCTAGAGGTGTACGCAGGATGTTTTTTATCCCCGAAAAACAAACGGTTAAGTGGGATATTTAAAATGAACCTAAAACAATCGACGTAGTTGCGGGCTACAGCCAGTTAAACATATTGTAGAGCAACGTGAATTTTGATTAATTCTTAATATATTCCCGCAGTATCTCATAGCCTCACTTCAACAATGGGCAATTAGTAATAAACGACTTCGGGCATCGGGAGGAAAAGAAAATAAAAAGTAACGTATTGCTGGTTTTATTGATGCTCTATAACACCGCCTTGGGCATTGAAAGTTTAAAATATATGTGATATGATATTTAATAGGTACGAATTGGATATTGATTAATATAATTTTTTTTAAAATACCTACGCAAATAATGAATTATTTTAAAATAAATTTGATTACTAAATATGTTATAAGACAGACTGACGGATTTAAAAGCTCTAAACTTTTTAAGAATAATAATCCTACCAGGTGGCGTGCACTCGATTTCTTACCAGGGTATGCATAAAGCAGGAAAATTGCATAATATACATATAATAATCACTATCTCACATTGTCATTTAAAACTATTAAAGAAGCAACCTGGTTAGAACAATAATTTACATAAAATTGTTTATTTTTTTTAATTTTTGAAGGCTCACCAAGTTGAACGCAAGGTGGTTAGTGGGAAACCATCGCCTTTAAACAAACAAACAAACAGGAATGTTGTATGTGTATTGTCGTTATAAAAAACATTAACATAGATTATTCCTATTACTAAAATTAAAAAAAAAAACACAAAGTAATTTAATATTATGGTTTGCAGTCGATTTAGTATTTTTTCGCACGAACTGATTGCAATCTGACATTTAATTTTAATTATTGATAATTGTATTAATTAAAATATTACATCGCAGAGCCGCTGATGAGATTATATTACCAAGCTATAAATAACAATATTGTTCATAATTAATTAATGTTACAATTTTAATAAATTAAACTGCTGTGTGTTTCGTTCTATTACTTCTTACTTATCTTATTATGATAACAACCTTTACGTTTTCTATGAAGGAAAGAGAAAGATGAAAATTATCTTTATCCTGCTTAGAAAAAATAGACTCATCATTTTTACCATCACTAGCCGACTACCGTTCCATTTAGGCACATGTTTAAACGGACACACACCACCCCTCAAACACCCATCTAAAATAAACAAATAAATACATTACGACAATACACACATCGCCATCTAGCCCCAAAGTAAGCGAAGCTTGTGTTATGGGTACTAAGATCTAAGGGTATATTTTTATGAATATAATATACATAAAAACTGATAATATACAGATAAACACCCAGACACTGAAACATTGATGTTCACCCCACATTTTCCAGTTGTGGGAATAGAACCCACGGCCTTGGACTCAGAAAGCAGGGTAGCTGTCCACTGCGCCAATCGGCTATGGCAGTGTGGATAATTCCCATACCACCGAGCCAGTAGTAGGTGGTAGTAGGTGGTACCAGTGATCAAGGTCGCGTCGTGCCAGTCACGTTATCGGCGCAACAAATCGAATCCGCCGTTTAGGAGAAAGGAGCCGTCAAGGCGAGTTTGCCTAAATTACAGACTACCAGACGCTATTGTTGGTCTAATAGTTAGAATATGGACTTTAGGTAACGCCAGGTCGGATTTTAAATGAGAATTAGATTTTTCTTATTATTTAACTATTGATTGAAATTGAGTGGTGTTAACTGAGATAGTAGAACTTGGAGTTAAAATCTTAGCACGCACCACCAACTTTTCTCATAACGAAGTTACGTGCGTTTTAAGCAAATAAAATATCACTTGCTTCATCGGTGAAGGAAAACATCGTGATAAAACCTGCATGTCTGAGAGTTCTCCATAATGTTCTCGAAGATGGGTCCACCAGTCTACACTGTCCGCACTTTACCCCTTCACAATGTAGGACTAGACCCTTGCCCTGTAGTGGGCCGTAATGGGTTGATAGGATGATATGATGATGATTGATTGAAAACATTACATTTATGGTAAAATAGCATCTTAACCCGCCGAAGTGCTATATCTTTCGCGCGATATACGGTCGTGCGAATATTGTGCAAATAAGTGTCCATCTCAAGCTTACATCGTGTGTCAAATTTCATCAAGAAGGTGAAGTTGTGGAGTCGAGCAAGAGTAAAAAACTAACAAACACTGCATACAGTATAACGTATCTAAGTATAGATTTCACCTAGTACATGTTAAAGAGATAATATGTGATTTTTATTCGAAGAATGATGTTTTTATTTCGAAGACTGTAACTTCAAATACATCGGCCAAAATTAAGGTAAACTCCGCATAGCCACTTAGATACAATAGAATGACTCATACAAAAACTTGTTAAGTAATACAGTTAGTTGCAGCCAACTTGTATCAAAATCCTGTAGCCCGAAGTATCACGGTATCTCGCCTACATTTCAGAGAGATATGTGGGTGTATTTACACCAAAAACGTTTTACACGTTTAAATAATGCACAAAGCGCGTCAGTATCGGCGCACGCGTCTCGCGTTCCCACGCGTCCACACACGCGCGAAGTTGTGTGCGTGTGTGCGTACGCGTGCGTTAGGACGTGTGCTGCGCTCGCGCAGGCCGTAGAGTAAGATGATAGGAATTCAACGTGTTACTCTTGCGATTTTTTTCTTCAATGGGATAGGTATGTAATGTGAAACATAGTATATTACAATACTATGGTACTAGATCACGAGCGTATGAATCATGACGTTAAACTTAATTATAATATATGAAAAATGGTAGTTATAGATAAGTATACAAGATTGATAGAGACAAGCCGTGAATTGGATTAAATTCAAGGTTGCAACAACGCATTGTATGCTACAAATTGTTTGAGATGTTTTGGGTACAGTGAACTAGTTAAGTTTATAAAGTATAAGCTTGGCAAAGACAATAAGATCTCGAATGTTAATATTAAAGGTTTATTTGAACATTACATAACATTCAAAATCTATAATACAACTAAAATGAAAACTAATTTATCAGAGCAAAAAAGAAGGGTTTTGGAGACGAAAGATACTATAATAACGTATAAAAGTTAGTAATAATGAGTATACAATGGGTACAATGTTTTAGTTGAAAGAGATCATAAAACTTACAGTACTACTACTTACTATATGATATTGACGTCGTTAATAACAAGGTAAGTATGTTAAAAAGAAACAAGAAGAATACAATAACTACTCTTGTACAAGTATATCTGTATCTGTATCTTGTTAGTATATTGCAATTTTTTTTAAGGGAATTGAGGAACCACACATCGTGTTTTTTTATATCAACGTCTGTGCTAGTGTTTTCGTCCGTTCCGTGTATCATAATGCGAAGATAAGTCGTCACCGCGTTACGTTTCATTATATTATTCGTCCACTTCATACAACCATTCCCATAGTTTAAGGGTAATGAACCCTTTGTTCTGTGAACACGGTCTCGTGTGATTGTGTCTTGTAACAAGTTTCATGATAACGGGAACAGTCGTTTACGGCTCTAGATGATGTTAAAAATGTTTATTATATTCAGTGGAAACGTCAACAACTAAACAAACGAAGATTCGATAGACGCTAACGAATGGTTTCGCTGCGAAATGTTTATTTTACCAGCCCGTGTTATGACTTCAGTCTACTTATGACACATTGAACATTCTTCATTAATCAGGTACAGTGAATATGGTAGTATGGTTTTGTAAATTAAGATTAACATATTTTATTTTTACTCTGTATTTGCATACGCCACGTGTTGAAGAAACAAAAGAAGAATAGAAAAACAAAGACAGATGTAGAAGGTTAGCTAAGCGATCTCTGCCAGACAACCTTAGGATTTGCAAACGCGAGGAAATAAGACTGCAGGCGGTGTATACTTAAAAAATACATACGAATGACTACATACTAATACTTGAACTAGACAATATAATAAATATTTTAAAAAAAACCTGTGCTTACACGACCTGTGCACACACGACAGAAGTGTAACTTCTGAAAAGTAGTCTACGAGAGATTTATGTGGATGTAGAGTATCAGAACTATAAAGATAAATGTAAGGTTTATTATTTAATTTCCATGGTTACTGGAATAGGTTAAAAAATTGTATAATGTTTTCTATCTCACTCTGTCCTTTATATATATATGTGTTTGTGTCTCTATGGACTTATTTTTTCGTTTCATCGAGTTTGTAATCACAACGATTCTAAAGAAGTTTATCTTCAAAAAATAATCAAATAATATAGCAATCGTATCATAAAGTCAGTATCGTAAATATATATATATATATTTATATATATAACAGTAAAAACTATTACAAGTAGTCACGAATGAACACATGATCTTCCAATACCTAAGCATATTTTCATATAGAGAAACTTGAGAACTACTGATGTCACTATATTCAAAGTTATATATTTAAGCCAAACATAATCTAAACTCTCAATCCCTATTGAACTGTACTAATGGTCTTGTATTAACACCTTCTGTCTAAATTACAACATAAAAGCGCCGATTATCACCGGAGAGACATCTATTCATTGGCGATCCCATCATTTTATTGTGCGAAAGGGCCTCAGGCTTGGGCCTTCGACAATATGGAATTATCTACGTGCATGGATCAAGTTACACCACACACGTGCACCGTGCAAATGACGCGTATGCACCCTCTATACTTTATAATAGAACAAGCAAAAATAGCTTTTATTCACAGATAGAATTAAGTTCACAATTAGTTTTGCTCCTGTTTAGATGCAGGGTAGAAGCATTCTTAAGCTACGATGCATTGAACCATACAAAAACAGAGTCTAAAGTCTAATAACATAAAAACTATTACTCGATCAGTTGCTTTATGACTGTTTAGATTTAGGGTATATACATCCGCTGTCTACTATTTGGACAATTATCTTTATAGATGAGACGTGCTTGCATATTATAATGTATCTCTTTTATATTTATTTTATATTAACTTGCAGTATTTTGTGTCACGTGTGATAAACTTTTAGAAAATGTTCGATTTCATTGATTTTTAATTTATTTAGTTCACGTCTTCTATGCCAAGCTATAAAAATACAAGTTTATCGCATAGAATTTTCAACAAGCAACAGCAATGTGGAATGTTATAAAAATAAACTCTACTGTTTAGAAATAATTAATCTGATGTCAAAGTAAACGCAATTATATTTCTAATAAAAAATGCAATTCCTTCAAAAGTAAAAATATACAGATGCTTCTGCATTTATCTACACATAATTAAAAAAAAATCTAAATTCATTTTTTTCAAGTAGGCCTAACATGCTTATGAAACGTCAAGTATGTATGTTTGTAGTGACTCTACCAACTGTTCTGAAGGCAGATTCTACCGAGAAAAACCCGGCCAGAAAACAGAATATAGCTTATTACTGACGAAGTTGAATTTGTCTTTAAAAGTAATGTTAACGTACTTACTGGAAATGAAAATTTCCGTTGAGTAGTTGGAAATAAAACATTCTCAAACGTCAAGGTATTTTATAATATTCCAAATGCAGTTCCATTAAGTTGCAAAAAACAAATAAGTTTCAACACGATCCATTTGAAACCAAAGTCAAGGGATGCTACTGCATTCATTCGTATAATTTATCTGAAAAAAAAAGATCGATTCACACTAACGCAAGTGTGTTACATAAATGAAGCAGTGAACGGGATTAATAAGACCACTTAGCAGCCTACAGGAATCGCGTCGGAGCTTGAAATGCGCTTGGTGGGCCGATCGCAGATAGCGCATGACGAGCACCATATGTTACGCCTGAGAAATGTAGTTTATTTTTTGTTTAAGATTTATTCCAATGATAATGACTGGATTAACTAAGTTTTAATGCGCTATTTAGCATTCAAAATCATCAGTTCTTAAAACTTTTATTAATCTAAATAACCTAACGATTTTATTTAAAACAGTAACGCATCATTAAGCAGATGTAAAACAGAATTAAGTGACGAAATTAAATAGTAACTTTTGTCTGTACTTGCACCAACTATTCGTTTTAACGAACTTACTGTAACAAATGTACTGTAAAAATGATCAAATTATGTTCTTTCCTGAACGCCACACATACAAGTAACGTACCTATAATGAATGAATGAATGAATGAAAACACTTTTATTGTACACCACATAAACATATAGGAAAATAATAAATAAAAATTTAACAAAAAGTATACAATTTGGCGGCCTTATCGCTACATAGCGATCTCTTCCAGGCAACCAAAGGCGTTAAACACAGCTCAAGAAGAGAGGTAGGTGGTGCATTTAAATAAACATGCATATATACCTATATATACAAATATAATATACACATATAATAAACTTATAATAAAATACATAGATACTGATAATAATTAATATATACCTATATAATTATTATCAATAATATATATAATCCATACCGACAAAAGAGATTTAGCCCAAGCTGACTTTCAAAAGGACAAAATTGCTTTGATCTCAAATATAATGAAGTTGCCATTGTAATAGATGTCAAAGCTGTTAAAGCAGCTTTGGTTTATGAGATAACTACACACGCCCTTGAAACAAGAACAAAAGCCGTGATGGTATCTAGCTCGATCAGCATAAATATTAAAATAGGCGTGGCATGTTATAGCAACGAGACCATGAATATGTAGCAATTGTATTAGGAACCAGTAATAACACAGATACTGCTATACTGCTATTTTTACCAACGAGGTAGATTGTAGTCTCTGAAATAATCATCGACATTATTTAGTTACATGAAATACGTATTGTATCACCATTGTGCTATATTTATTTAACACTTAGATCAAAGATAATAATTTGCATCATCAAAAAAGAACAGGTTACAATTTGCTTGTAATCCAAAGCACTAATCCTAGGTGTAATGTTCTGTGGTCTACTTCCGTATTTCTGTTATAAATGCGAATGTTGCTGCATAAAAGAATAGATTAAAAACTAGTCATAAATATTATTCCATGACCTAAGATATATTGGTATCAAATTTTATAAAATAGGGTAATTTTAACATGCAAAGATAAAAATGCTTGAGATGTATTATGGACGAATTGGTTTCTGGCTTTTTTGTGTTTGTGACTAGAAAATCGATCCATTAGTTTAGTCGCATTGATTTTTATAGTTTTTATATTTTACATTTCCAATTACCAAAAAATTAGTTGGCACTGCTTACGTCTTTGTATAAAAAGCACAGATAAACTTACCAAAATTCTACCTATAAAATATTACACCACCAAATAGGAGCAGTGAAAGTATTGTAAGGTTAGGGCTACAACTAATTGTCACTAAGCCGGATAACCCCGATAATGTCAAGATTAAATTTATTCATAGGCTTTTAGTTTAAAATTGAATGCCAATTTTACCATTCCAAATTGAAACCTCTACCAATCGTGTATCATCTCTGATTCAATTGTTTTAAATCGTTGTTTATATTTATTCCTAAGTTTCTTATCACCGAAAAGGTTGTTGCTACAGCAAATTTTTATAAAAGTTAATAATAAATTTACCTTTACCAATTACAAGCTGGTGTCAGTGAAAGATCGTGATAGTGGTGCGACAAACGTAAGGTTATACGCGCCGATGTCGGCGGCTCTAGCAGCCATAAATCTTGGGGCGGCAGAGGACGTGCGCAGTCCTTTATTATACCGAGACATGATTGCCCTCAGGCGGCCAACAAAACGAACGCTTAGTAACGAGCGGACACGAATGTGGCTCGGTTTTGGTGCCTTTTTCCCTTTTCGACAATTAGAGCAATGAGTTCAAGGTTATTATTGAACAACGTACTATTAAAAGTTAGTAAACTTTCGCACAATACCACAGCTTTGACATTATCATTTTTAGTACACGCAAAAGCCCTGGTATTGATAAACAAATATAATGGAGAAGGAACCTGGTTTTTGACTGGTGGAATACAGATAATAAATTTAAATGAAATAATGTAATAATTTAAACAATACGAATGAATGTGGTAATGTGCCAAAGTATAACATAAACATCTCGGGTTTTTAGTTACGCTAGCAGTGGTAAATCTGGCAGAATCAGAAGACAAGCGAATGTTGATCAAGGTAAAGGTTGAAAAGCCCACCCAGAACATTAAAACTATCGTGATGGTCACAACTACTACCGCACAGATGGTGTACGTACTGCATATGGCTTGGGCTGTAAACAAAATGAGGCGTTGTCGTTCCGTGAATGGAATACAAAATCGCGGGAAAACACAAGTTTTGGCGTATGGCAAGTGTCACACATTTTTTGTTACGAATTCCAACTTATCTTTTGGAAATACCACATTCAACCTATCAACCTGTAAAACTATAAAACTAATAAAATTTATATAATACATTATATTTATATATATTTATAAAAATTGTATAATCTTTGCGAAACATAAATATTTATAACGGACAGAGTATTTATTGATCTGTGCCATACTTTGGAGCAGAAACAAAATAGACGTGATTATTTGTATTTTATAGATAGTTTATTGCCTTAAGATTGACATAGGCCATTTTCCATTTTCCAAAAAAATACTGGGTTTCCATGAGATAAATCCAAAGCCAAATTTCGTGATTACTAAAATGCCCCACTGGACTTAAATGAAGTTGGGAATTTGAATACTGTACAGGATACTTTTATTACGAATATTCTGGCACACTCAATTTCATTTATTGTATAAGGAATTCCCGAACGGAAGGACGACATTAGGTACAATATAAATTATCATTTTTATTTAAACTATATTAATAAGTCAACAAATTAACTACATTCATAAAGGCCTATTTAAAATACAATCTTTAACCAGAGAATTTTGAAGTTATCCATTTACGAAGATCAAGATTGTCAACAACAAAAATTTTGCCTACTAAGAATGAAGAAATCACATTCCCAGCAACACGACGATGCAACAACAGTACAAGAATGTAAAAACATGACATCCGGGTGCGAGTTCAAACGGGCATCAGAGCAAATTCAAAATGGAAACATTCAGTTTTATCTCATATCGAATCAATAAGATCGAGAGAGGTCAGATCAGCATGCTAAACGGCGCAACAACTCGGGTAGCTAAAGAAAATCAACTACATAAATTACTGTTTCTCAGTTCACGATGACTTGGCTTGAGCTATTAGTTTTTTTTTTTTCCGAATATTCATTTCATTTTTGTAAAAAATAATGTGTATGTACTTATGTGTTTTGTACTCGCGTTAGAAGTTATACTTCTTTGTAACAAGAAAAAATATTTTCAAAAATCTTTCGCCTTATTCTACGTTTGTAAAATGACACTAAGAATCGAAAATAGAAATTAAATAAATTGAATGTTTTACTATTGAAACGCATTATCTAGTTAAATAAATTTTATTTATTAAATACAACAAAAAATATATTTCTACATAAATAAAGGAATGGAAAAAATAAACGTATTTAAATTTGGAATACTATTAGAGACTTATTATCGGACAACTAAGTTTCACTCAAGATTAAAGTTTGAGATTTCTGTACAATTGAATCAATTAAATCAACGGAATGAGCCTGCAGACTTTGAAAATTGCAAGTGTACACTGTCAAACCTTATAGCTAACTTCAGAGTGTCAGTTTTGTGATGGTGTGCGCGCGTATCGTAAAAATTAACTCTCATCATTTTTCCCGAATGCGCCAAAAGAAGTATAACTTCAAACTGTTTTAACTGATTGGTATACCAAATAAATCAATATACCTATACACTCTGTATAGGTATATTGATTTATTTGGTCAAACATTCTTTACAAATCCTTTGAGATTAAAGAAGCAGTGGTTAAGGGCCAGGTTGGAATGGTAGCCCGGGGCGGTTGAGCAAATCACAAGCAGCCAATGTTGCCCCCCGGCGCAAACAACGTTCCCACAAACCCGTTACAGTTAAAGTTCGCACTAATACTGAGATTGAAAACGTGTCCAAATTCTGATTGAAAAATATTTTGTTGGAATAGAATAGAAATAGAATGAGATGTCTATTACAAACAAATAGAGTCTACTAGCGAACAGTTCCTATTTGTAACTCTGATATAGGCTATAATTATTCTTTTAATAGATAGGTAATTCACAGATTCTTAATCATGAAGTATCAAGAAGAAACTTTCAACTCCGCCCCAGATAACAGCCCCAGAGAAGAAGTCCTCATCCACTTTTGCATAGAGGTGGCTTTAAGTTTTTTTTTTAATTATTTAAGAAAATATTGTTTTTTATACAGAAAAATAAAAAGAACCTACTACTAAAATTGATACTTACAAAAAAAAAATATCAGCCCTCAAACTGTTTTAGGATTTTTTTTTCCCAAATTCCAAATTGTATCTAAATCGGTCAAATAGAACCTGAATGTAACCGTGTATGATATAACTTGAAGAATGCAGGAAAAGCTTATAATAACTTACTTCAATGAATGAGAAAAGTGTTAGTCTTTCTTTCATAGGTTAATGAAGCAACAGATTGACGTGATTTTTTTGTATTAAAAGCGAAAACTATATTTGGTAAAACCAATATACATGGGATAAGAGCAAGAGGTAATTTCTTTAAAGAAACAGTTTAATTAAATTTGAAAAAACTATAAGCACTGAAAAGCATACAACAAACTCCTATAGGACCTAGGAGTATTTATTAACAACTCATTTATACAAACGCATCCACACATACGATATTCCTACGCCAGCGCATCTATATGAGACACAATTCCAATGAAGCCCTACATCAGACTAACAAGGTCCTTAAGCCTCGGACACGAACAAATCATATCGTCAAACTAGTTATGGTCACTCGTGATGTAACGACTAGGTATGCAAATTGTGCGCGGGCGCAGCCGGTTCGACGAACTCCATGTTTGCCGCGTCCCATTGGCTCCGCAGAATCGATTTGTAACGTGCTCTCGACGAGATAAGGTCAATGCCGAAGCGTCTTTTATCTGCTACTGATTTTCTAAAAGATGGTTTATATCGTCTACTGCTTTCATGTGCAGCCTCCAATTAATCATTTCAGTTCTTTTTCTCCTACAACGGTACTAATGGTGGGTGACTCAATAGCATGGATAAAGTTATATTATTACCATAATTAAAATGTAAGATACGGCTAAAAGGCTGAAAAAAGGCTCAGACCTCATATAGGTGGCGGGAAAATGGAACCAGAATATAAGGGTGTATATTAAAAGCGAACGAGCATTGGTAACTCAGTAACAAATTAGACTTCGATAGCGTTTCAAATTATAGTTACTTTGTTTTTTGAACTGAAATTAAATTCGGCTCTTAAATATTCTTAAGAGATTTCTCTTCAGTAAAAAATACCAAACGAAAATTCACTCAAAAGGTACCATACGAGTCGGTCTCTTTGGCAATATATTAACCCGTCCGATCCCGTATTGCTTTATAAACATTTTTCTACACATACGTGAGTCAACGGGATCTGAGAGGTTAAGTATAGGCACATAAAGATAGTGTTCTTGATTTAAGAATTTTATATTACTAGAGTACGTGCATTGGATTAGTCTCAGCCGCGGTACCGGTCCACCCAGTCTTCAAACTATGATAATTATAAGGTAACAGCTCTTTGTGCTAATTAGACTCACCTCGATCTGGGGAACGGTGCTGATGGCTGGGAAATTAATCGCAAAGATAATAAAAGCAAAACAAAATTCTTATTGTACTGGAGAAAATAGAGCATAGTACTTCAAAAATAGACTGTGTAACTACTGCATTTGTTTTATTTGTCAGTGACATATATTTGGAACTATTCTTTGATAATTCTCCCCGACAGCGTTCGAAAGGTTAATCCAAATTATGCTGAGATGTTTCTGGTGCCGGAATGAACTTAGTATAACTTACTAAGTTGCTATAACATCACATCTCTTTAAAGTTACACTCTCATGCAACATCAATCTCTCTCTCTCTTTTAACATCAATCTCTGCTAGCATGTTATCAGTTTTAAGTCAAGGTCTACTTATTATTGGTGAGCAGGGTTTGGCCTAGTTCCAGCGGCCTAATGAAGGCACTTGCTGGCAGGTTTGATTGCAAATACCTTTGCCATTGCTGTATACCTAGTACATGCGCTTTTATATAAACTATTATATATTTCAATAGGCTCAGTTTACTAATATTAGTTTTTTAACTTAGCATCTTAATAACAATTTATGATCCAAGTCGGTCTTAAATTTTTTTTTTATAATCCAGAATTTGACAATCATCTATGTCATTTATTTTTTTTCCTCTTTCTTAATAATGAAATTAACAGATTCCAACTTTTATCATGAAAGTTAACGTTAATTGCGTAGGACTATCATAATAGGTGGGTGTCCATACGATTAAGAATTATGAAATGATGCGGTCGTAAAGCCGATGTTCGAGGCACTCCAATAAAACCTATCGCTTCATTTGTCCAATCGCGACCAATTGGTGCAGAGAGCGACCTTTTCGAAGCAATAAACTCTGTTAATGGATCGACAATAATAAAAGGCGGCGAACAAAAAGCTCCAGACATATTCAAATCCCTTTATACCCACCTGCGATATTTCATATATCGATCACAATACCGGGTTTATATATCGCTTTATTGCATCGAATAAAGTTTTAAAAACAAGCAAAACTTCTGACGAAAAGTTTTCAATATCGTTTCGGTTACTAAGCACACAAGCTTTGTAAATAAGAGTGATTTCAACCATATTTATTTAAGTAATTTGGTTTCTGACCGGTGAGCACTGTGGATTTATTCGGATGGACCTGGGTTCGATCAGATTCATTAAATTATATTACATTTGAATTTTCTCTGGTCTGGTCTGGGGGTCAGACTAGGCTTCTGCTATGGCTAGTTATAACCCTACCGACAAAGGCGCTAAGCGATTAAGCGTTTCGGTACGGTGACACGTTAAAACAGATAAGTTGATTTAATATGTGGGCCACACTCCACACAGGTTAGCCCGTTACCATCTTAGACTATCATAACTTGCCAGCAGGTGAGATTGCATTCAAGGGTTATCTTGAAATGGAATAAAAAAATAACAAAAAAAAACAATATCAGTAACTCGTAAGATTTAAGACTTCGAATTCCGGAATACTAAAAATCTAAATAAAAACAAACAAGAAGAACATTAACCTGTAGTTATTATAACTATAAATTACAATACCTTTGCTTAAATAAACTTGATTGGAGTGTTTAGCACGCTATCTCAGTGTTTATTTTTATACCAACTTTTTGTGCGCGTCTTTTAAAATGGTAATGGAGTATTTTAGCTCTCTTGAGATAAGATTCATCTCCAATACACAGTGAGACATCTCGGGCATTGAGTCTGGAGACATTGTTTATTTGTTTTCTTTTTTTTCTTTAGTTTCCATACCATTGCGGGGGCTTATTCAAATGAAGGGGTAATCGGTCGGCGACACCGTATTAAAGGCTTTTTATTTCTCCGATCGCGGGGAGAACAAGATATTCCTGTAAAAGAATCTTCAGATGTGCTCTTTTAACCACCAAAATATTTTTATTTCTAATCTTATATAGGTAGTAGTGGAACCTAAATTAAGCCTTTTAAATGCTAAATAGTCATTGTTTATCTTGTCGGGCCTACCATCCGAACTAATCTACAGAGACTCTGTACTCTCTGATGTAAAATTTATTGAGTAGTAGACATGCCAACGAACCAAATGCAATGCATCATCAGAAGATGCTCTTTTAATAATAAAGTAAAGGCAGAAGTGGATCTTACCTGTCGGTGGCAAAAAATGTAATTTTATACTTTTTTTCTTGCCCGTGCAAACTTGTTAATCCTGCATCGTGGGAAGCCTACATTGACGAACCTTAAAAGAATACTATTAATGGTGAAATTAGCTGAGTTGTAGGAAATCTTGAGGTAAGAATGCAGAATCTCCATATGAAACATCAAGGTATGACATTGTGAAAACGTAAATGTAATGCCATTTTTTTTATCTGCTCTTAATCACTTGTTATTTCTGTTTACGACAGCAATTAAGTAGTTAATATGGCATCCGAAATTTTGAAAGTAATCACAATTCCAAATTGAGACTATCTGTCTGACTATGTTCACAGATTAATTATTTTTATTTTAATCCAAACAGTTTAAATTATTAATTTCGGGTGTAATTATTATGTATAATAATTGGAAATCCTGGGACTTGAGCTAGACGACATGTTATGATGCATTTCTGCTTAACTATTAGGTACTACTAGTCAATGACCTTTTAATATTATCTGGCAATTTGTATTATTGAGACCTATAAGACTGTCAGGTGACAGGAAATGTCTCCTAACGAAATTATTTGATACCTCCGACTTTATTATAACTGTTACTGCTTTCATTAAGCCTCTATAACATCTTCTACGTTTCCTGTTTATAATTAAGGCACTTGGACAAATGTGAAAATCGCTGGGCTTGTTAATCTTCTAAATGATGTACCTTTAAATTTTAAATAGGTGCTATATTGAAAGGTGATAATGAGGTATTAAGCTAACGATGCGTGGGCGCAGGTTGCACCTGCCTGATAGATTGGATCATATCTTCGTAGGGCGGTAATGTTATGGGATGTGTTAGACTGAATTTTGAACGAACTGTGAAGTAAGGAAATTTACGGCTTTTAAATTTAAAATTAGTGGCATTTAATTCGACCCTTCAGGAGTAAGGAAGGTGCGTCGTCGATGCATATCTTGTCATACGGCTAAATCATTGTTGTAATTATTTCCTCTCTTTTATTATTATCTCCTGAAGATTTTTGGAGAGAATTGGCAATAATAGTGAAATTTCGAAGTTGGCAAGTAGAAATTTTAATATTATATTCACTTGGCACGATATAAAAATACCCGTTAATCATTTGTGAGTGAGGGATGGGCTTTACATCATAGTTGACTGATTTTGTCAGTTATAAAAAATTAGTTAAGCTAACACCGTTTACTCATCTAACGACAGTATCGATGTAATTCAAATCATAAAATTATCGCTCTTGACATCACTTCAAGCCATCGAGACGATCAGATCAATGGACTTGGATGAACTTGGCCAAAAAAGCATGAAGATTTCTTTAAATAAACATTCATCGAAATCGATTCGAGGCTTCATCTCAAAGTGTTTACTTAGTAACAGTCCACCTTGAATAAATCGATTTGGAATGGATCTTTAACGATCAGGCTAAAGTAGACTCTAATCAAAACACTTTAGTTATATATTTGTCTGATGCAGCCAGTAGAATTCCCAATACACTTATTAAAATAAATGAGGTTTTATTACTCTCAACACTCGGTGCTTTTTGGTTTGAGTGAAATGTTTTGGTTGGATGCTATCCGCTTTGTTGTATCAACTGTTAATTTGATTCTAGAGCGCCACAAGAAAAAAATAACTGATCGGTGAGAGTTAAAGATCCAAAAACAATTTTCAAAAGACCAAGGGCCTTATAACTTTGAAGAACTAAACAAAAAATCGTGCATGTATCTTTATCACACGTTTATTAGCATGCATGGGATAAAGTGTTCTTATTCTAAAATTTTAATGGCCTCCTTTGGTATTCTTTCAATTCCAGCTAAATTTTAAATCTTTCTAGTTTTATTCCTAAAGTAATGGGTGTAAATATTTTAGCAGGTTCATAAAATCTGAAGGAAATGGTGGTACAAATGTAATCTAAGTTGGGCGGTAAAATGCTGGATGAGGACGAGGTAAATATAACCCGGAATAGAATTTGAAGTTCCTATACGCAATAAACTTTTCACATTTTGAAACTCAAAATCAACAATATAAAACTAGGATGCTGTTCTGTTGAAAAAAAACTGAATGAACGTCAATCAGGAATAATACTGCAGAAGAAGTTGCAGAGCATTTTATACTTCCCTGTATACGGCAAAGTTGTTCCTATAATTACCAATTTCCCAAATCATTTCGGGTATTGTTCAGGCGTTGACCCTGTCCATCGATCAAGGCTGGGCGTATCCCACCTCTCGGCTTATGTAAAGGTATTACCAGTAATAACAGGTTGGGGACGGACATTTCCGAACAATATGCTGGGCATGTTTATGCAATATGAGCAATTTCCATCTTTTCACAACTGGCATTAAAATGCAGCGGTAACGGTGAAGTTTTAATTAAGAGATAAATCCAAAATTGAAGATCCCTGAGGCCATGGAGTAAAAAATAATTCTTAGGAGACCTTCCTCCACGGTTTATTGCCTCATCAGAATCAGCCGTATATATATTTTTTAAATCTTTGTTAAAATATATTATTTATTATGGTTTTATTAGTTTCATAATGAGGATGATTTATTTTTTGCAGCAATCTGCTTAGCTTAAAAGTAGCTATCTATGTTTCTAGGCCAATGAATAGCTAGGTTTTTAGGCCAATTTCTGAACTTGTAATTACGCCGCTGGTTTATAAGGTTGGGAACCCTTATCTAGCATATAAGTACCGAACGGATCTTAATAAAATCTAGCTGGATGCGGAAATAGGATCCCGCAGGATAATTTCTTCACCTCACGCCAGAACGGGAATCATACGCGGACGAAGTAGGGGGCAAGAACTATTAATTTAATACACCTTCCCGGATGTTTTGGTCCTGCACCAATTACAATTTCAAACACGCATTGTGTCCTCTCAAGGCCTGTCAGTGATAACTCTACGTGATTTAACGGAGCGATACCACAATAACTCACTGAATACTATGCCTTTTAATTCAGCAACCATAACTTCTAATTAGCCAATTGACGTTAGTTCGGATATTGCATATCAATGGACAATGAGAAACGCCGACAGAAGGAACCCGATTTAAGAGCCGCGCAAACGACATTCTAGCTAAAGCATGTTTTATGGCTGCAATATTTGCATACCTTCATTGTATTTCTATCAATTGATCTTGTCTAGTTTAATTGCGATTGACATTTATAGTTTCAAATTTGTACTTGTATTGTGACCGTGTGCTTTTTTATACGTGCTTTTGCCGTTACGTCAGCGTGGTTTTGAATTTATGGACTTTGGTAGTATCAGAGTTATTTGTGACTGAGCTCGTCCAGGGTCCAGGGTACTACCGCCATGCTTATTTCTGCTACCGAGCTAAATTTTTGGTGTTTTGTTCTGAAGGGCTTGTTAGCAAATGCGCCTCAAGTTGATGGTCTCAGGAAGGCACTTTGTTGCTTTCATGCTCTATGAAGTTTAACTCTGTTTATAGGATATTTTCAATCAGGCAGGCCATCATGGCCCGTTAACTACTATTAAAAAATAGTTTATGCTACTCTCTTAGTCCGCCAACGCGCATTGAAGCAGCGTAGAGTCTAAGCTCTACTAAAATTCATAGGGTTTGTCTGCCGCTGAGACTACTACTATAGTTATACTACTTCATTAACTATATACTTTTTCAATAATAAAAGTGTATTCGTTATTTCATGTAAAACGTAGCACAAAATCACTATCGATATGACCTGGCACTTACGTCTTACTTTTGGGAGCCCTGTGCGTTTTTAATTAAAGCAATTAAATATCACACGCTGTAACGGTGGTGAAAAACATCGTGAAGAAACCTCTTGGCCTGAGAGTCCACAATAATGGTCTCAAAGGCATGTGAAGTCTATAACATTCCACACTTAGTCCATCCTAATTCTGAGAGGATACTCGTACCGGTAATAGATTATTAATAATACGAGGACTATAATCATCTTCTTCAGCCTATTTACTTTTAGATATTTTCACTCTACGTATTCCGATTGCTGCGTATGACACAACAAACTGTATTGCACCCAGCACTTTAATTAGGAATATTAAGCAGATGCACCGCGTTCTGATGCATCTATTTAACGGCATTCGCGTTAAGTACCACTAAGTGTCGCGCCATATATTTATTAGACCCCTCCTCACTCACAACGACCTCTTTCACTGGACAGTCTTCTTTATTCCATTTCGGACGTTAATTGAATTCACTTTTCACTGCTCCGATAATTTCACTTTCCTATGTTAACATCCTTGTTAGTTGTAGTTGGAAAGAAATCTCCCATGTAGCACGAATAATTAAATTCTTCCTAGTGGATGGGAGATTTTTTTTCTTTTCATCGGTGTCAATTCTTTTGTAAACAACTTAAAGTTAAACCATTGCAGGTCTAAAATATTGCAGTTCTTTTTTACAAAGTACAAGTGTAAAGGATGGCAGTTGGCACTACATTTAGACCCGTAAATATAGTTTAGTTCAGAGATAAAACAGACCCAACGTCTAAATAGTCTTCTGTCTATTCTCTTGTACTGTCTGTGTACTAGTCTGATGTCTTTTTTTTTTTTAACCAATAAAAGTTCGCTCTTGACTAAGTGGTGATGCAGTCTTAAATGCTAGGGGGCTAAACTTTTAGGGGTATGGCAATCGATTTCCATGCAGTGTCATACCGGAAATTTGAATCGCGGCAAGTCCTTCTGGTTAAAATTCAACAAATTGAAAACCGACAAAATTCAGAAATTAAATGAAATTCCCAAATTTTCTGACCTACCATTCTTAAAACCACTACTTTTACTACTGCGTCAGAGAGGTCGTATAATCACCGTATGTGATGTTACATGCTTAAGTCAATATCAGATGCAAGCAAGGTTGTAAATCTGCAAATGATTTTATAGTTAAGCAACGAAAAACCATATAATATAAACTATCGTCAAAATTAGCTTTATTGATATCCTGCAGCTAGACAAGGATCTTTTATAAGAGACATATTAGAGCTAAAACCCGCCTCGCTGTTCCGTGTTCCACGATTGGCGGGCTTGGTGGTAAAATTCAAATGATATTATGATATAGAATCCACAATACCTGTTGTTCGTGCGTAAATAAACGCCGTCTCTATGTAAACAGTGCACTGCGATTGGTCTCAGTGGACGGTAATCCGAGTTTTAAATTAGTTTGTTTTTTGTCACGGGCCACCTCGCCCGAACCCGGAATTACTATGAAATGACAGAATTTTATCATTTTTTACAAAGTTGAGTTAAACCCACCCGATACCTACGACTTCACTGTAAATTAAAATATTTGCTATGCTCGAGTTACTTAATCCTACTCTCCTTTTATCTAACAATAAATAAAGATCCCTAAAAGTACTAGATACTGAAATGTTAGAGACTTTGAACTACTTAAATCTTCGCACTATTGAATCTTAATAAAAGACTAAAGAGTATCGCTAATGCACCCGTATTTATACAAAATATATTAAGAAAATTAAGCTCAATTTGCTATGCTATGCTCTGTATGGTGTAATTCATAATTTCTTCAATCCTTATACTCCACACCAAACAGATGCCCTTTACGCACGTTTCGCTCCGAAACTGAAGCATCCTCAGGAGATTTTGACTTTACAATGAATAATTGTTAAGATAAATTTATAAGAATTTAGTTTTAAGATTAAATTTCATAATATATCAGGGATTTCCGCAAAGTAACGCCTGCTTCAATACATATACAACCAATATAAATACAAAATGTTTATCTGGAAACTATGGAATCAACTTGCTATTAAACAAAGCAGTTAGTCGGATTATTACTAAACAACACAATCAATTAAAAAATAATTAATAAGACATTTGTGGAAATGCTAAATTAAATCAATTTTTACTTTACGAAAATTGCTTTAAAAAAACTTATTAGTTAGTTATATATTATATAAGTAGTTTCCAACGACATAAATTCAGTGAACGATCTGCCATTTACAAAGAATAATGATAAATGTTAATTTTAAGCCCCTTTAAAACAGAAGAACATGATACTTTACAATACATAAAATATAATGGTACTATTAGTGTATATAATTCAGTAGGTCATATTTGTTACTCATACGATTTAAAATCTGATATGGTGTTATCTGATTTCAATTTAAATATAATTATATTTTAATATGTCATTTGAATTTGCCCAAACGGCATGAATATGTTAATATCACATATAACATCATCTCAGGTTTCAACTACTCCTTTTTAATAATCTATATGTTTATATATATAAAATGCAAAGGTGACTGACTGACTGATCTGACTGCGTGACTGATTGTCAGTTCAACGCACAGCTCTAACCACTTGACAGATCGTGCTGAAATTTTGCACACAGGTAGTTATTACAACGTAGGCATCCGCTAAAGAAGGATTTTTGAAAATTCCAACACTAAGAGAGTTAAAATCCTTCAATTTATTCAAATAATCAATTTATTTTTCAAGTCACATCCATGAAACTCTGATTTTAGGTTAGAAATAAAGAAATACGTGTTTCACAAATTTTGAAAAGCATCAAATAGGGGATGAAAATTTATATGAATGTTTCTGATTTTTTAACTTATTCACGTTCATATATTTCTAATTGCAGCAAGACATTTTTTTGAACCTTTACCAAATCAAAAATTGAACTTAAAGTGAGCGAAGCCGCGGGCAAAAGCTAGTAAAATATATTATTATATTAATCCGCTACAATCCCGCTTTAACAGGCCGCAATATACAACTTCAACGTATGAGGATCATCACTTAGTATAAGAAAATAAAGCTGAAGTGGCTTAATCCGGTAAGCGGTGCAAGGTTCTTTCTCAATGTGCTTTATCTGGTTACAGGAGTGCTGGTTCATTAATCGCGCCAAAGGTCAGCCTGGCTGAGACCTAAGCAGAATTACACCCGGACATGAATTTTATAGTAATTGTTATTACATTATCTTTAAAACTGAATTGAAAATGAATTGAAAATAAAATTTTACAAGGCGAATGCTCCAAGCTTTAAGCGTTTATAATATTCTTGAAAAGAAAGATAGCATTACAAAATCGCGGCGAAATGGGTCTTTATTGATATAAAAAGCATAATACTTTCTACCAATGATTCCTATTATAACTATAACACGTAACCTATATGGCTTAACATATCATAACTCCGAGACTGAACATCAACATTTCCTTTAATTTATAAAAAAAAGTCTAGCATTGCGTGCAACTCATGCAATTTAACGCAAATTTGACACAACATTGTTGAAAGATGTTTGTCGCATGATCTAAGGGAAAGTAGACAAGCAAGACACGCGTAACTAGTAGTAAGTAGATAATAACAAGACACCTCAACAACATAACAATGAAAGATAAATCAAATACTAAAACCTGAATACAGCACCTTCAGCTTACCCACAGTAATATGTAATAATAGGAGTTGAAGCTCGCAGACCTGCATTTGAGCAGCGATCACCTTGTCAAATCCAATATGCCTTTTTATTTCTTTGCTTTTACGAAAATTCATAATTCAAATTTCCATAATAGTGACAATTTATACAAAGGAGTCTAATTAAAAAAAATATCTACAAAAAATAATAAAAGACGGGATAGATACATTAACAACACAACACTTACTTTCAAATATATAGTTGCGAATGTTAAACTGAACAATACCTCACATGTCACGAGCTAGAATGAATTCATAGCGTTTTGTCTTGGCATCCATTGAGATCTTTAATTAATAGCTTCAAAGTAGACCTCGTTAATGCTAAGCAGTATTGCAAAAGTCTTTAGAATGTATAATTTAGGAGGCGGTGCTCGATAAATCATTAGAAATTGTATACTTCGAAAGATGAAAGTGTTGGGTGCGTTTAAGTGATTGATATCTACTACTAGATATAGGTCTTTTTTTACACAGTATTTATTTTTTCAGACTATGATATATACGGCTCTTTGATTGCTCTAGCGTGGTTATTTAGTGAGCACATTTTAGACCTTTACCATAAACCAATCTTTTGTTTCAGAATTTCCAGAATTTTGTTGCGTGCTTGGTTATCGCTTCGCTGAACTCACTGGAGTGAGTCCTGCTAATGGCAACATGAGTTTTGATGTCTAGGTCTCAAACAACTCTTACAAAGATCTAAAATTAAGCAACAGAAAGATTTAAGATTTGATAATAGCAGAGGTATAGTTAGTAGTAGATACGACTTCTACTGAACGGATCAACGAACTGAGTACTAGCCTATCGTTTGTTTACATACCTAAAGCGTAAGTCACGGACAAAAATCCATAAATTCAGCTGATTGCAAAGGCAATCATAACATCAAGAGCAGATGTAACTACGATATTAACACAGCACGAGCGAACTCTTCAACATAGACTAAATAATGCCCCTCATGTACCAACGAGTCGTGAGATTCAACCGCCATTATTTCATTAGACGAATAATTGATAGTTAACATTTATGTTGTAACATTAGATTGATAGCTCGTGTTATGTGTCAATGTTTCAGAACGCCTGTCTAAATAACAAAATAACATAACCTTGTTGTGGGTGGCGGTCTTGTTAAATTTTCTCTCTACGAATAGGAACTTCGGCTGTTCGGTGAGTAAAGCTCTCAATGAGTGATAAATCTTACGTACGTACGTAAGATTTATCATATTATAATTACGCAATGTTTCGTTATTGTAACATGTTAAATTTGGTAGACAATTATTTTTTTGAACCAAAAGTGTAGTGCTGGTGAAGATTTAGCCTATAATATTTTATTCGCCTTTTAGTATCGATTCGTTGAAGCACCTATTCTAGAGTTTTCCAGTCGGTAGCGTTAGTTAAACCTAGAGAAGTTGCAATGCCATTTATGTTATTTCAATCAGAAACATCTAGATAAAACAGCGCACATCCTTGTCTAAAATGACACAAAATGTGTGTCATTTTAGACAAGGATGTGCGCTGTTTTTTCATGTGCTGTTGTAGAACTTGTATTTATTGTAGACTATTTAATTATATATGGATAAAAAAACGTTGTCAACAATTAATCCGACTGACATTCCATTTGGATGATAAAGACTAATACGCGTAATAAAAATTCGCCAATGAACGGTGTTTTAGAAACATGGATTAAATTCGGTAATAGTTTTTGTACAGAGATATATACAAAAAAGAGTAGTCAGGTAGAGGTAATACTTAAATTGCGGAAAATTCTGTAAAAAATTATTAATAATGTAAAGCTATTATTTAAATAAAATAGATTAGGTATCCTTTTGCTCCACATATAAAACCGTGAATACACATGTGGTCTGACAGTTAGGAGGCCCATTAAGAAGAGGACACACGATAGAGCAAGTCGGAACGAAACGTGCTCACGGCATCGCGATAGCCAACTCAGGTGTTTTCACGTATGGAAACATAAAATCTGAACTATTTTCAACCTTATTTTCGAACTAGTACATTTTTATTTAGTCTGGACTGATGAATTCGTGGAAATTTTTGATGTTCCAAAGTAACGCGGGTTTATTGCTCATACAGTCATCAAGATTTTTCATATGATAGAATGTCCTAAGACAAAGGTAAAATGATAAAATTATCTACACATGGTTCACGGTCATGTTTTTACCAGGAACGTGTATAATGGAAATGGTTCGTAAACAAAAAAACCAAGACAGATAGCATCCTGGAGACAAATGTGGAGATTCTCTTTAGTTCAGGAATAATAAAAAACCAGCGGCAGGATTTTTAAAATCCAAATCAATCAAATATTTAGTGCGAGAGTATAAGCAAATTAAATAAACGTTTATTTCAAGTACAATAAGTGAATCTCGCGGATTACCCAAGTACACAACAACATAAGCTTCAAGTTGGTACTGAGAGGACATCAGGAAAAGTTTAACCGGATCTGAACTCGTTTACTGGCGCAATCACAAGTGGAATAATAAGTACACAGAATTCAGAATAGTTTTGTACATCGTTAAAATCAATCAGATAAAGATATCAGCGATGATAGCCGTACAAACGGACCGGCTTGCGAGCAGAACGAAGCTCATTAAGGAGAATTTCTTCAAATTGGCATTTCAATAAGTATGCTTTGAAACGTAAGCTCTAAATCAAAGGTGTGAGACTTTATGTTAGTGATAGAGATGAAGTGATTATGAATAATGGAGTGTGTATTCTCACCCCATTATTCTAGTAGTACTGGAACTTATTATATAGCTTATTCTTGTAGATTTTATTCAAATTTCAACTACAGGCCTATCACAGTTTTGCATATGTGAAAGGCTTATGAATCGCTATTTCCTTGAAGCTCCAAAGCTTTTTACACATCGGCCGTTCGCATGAAATATATGCCTTTAAATACATTTCTGTGAAAGATGGACTGTTACATTAGGTATATGCTATCAAATTCCAAAAGTTTTACTTAAAATTGGTTTTTGCTTAAAAATAAACAACTACAAACACTAAATAGTACGCAACTTTGAGGTGCTGCTGAAAACAGAATAAAATGATAGATATAATATAATGAAGTTGATTTTTATTAGAATTCCGAAAAGATAGATAGATCTTATATTCTTGCTGAATCAAACTGTGTCTAAAGCTTCTAATGGACTACAATTGGATTATGCAATCTCTTTTGCTTTATGACCTATTTACATAGCTACTAAGTAACTGCAACTGCAACTGAATTTTCACTTAAACTACTACTTACATTTATTAATGGAATCAACTCAATGACTTAACACAGTGATTTAAAGTTTGATTGAAAACTATGATTTAAAGTTCACTTTGCTCACGTGATCCTACTACGTATCACAAACACTAGTTTTACTCAATGTGCATCGATCTTCATGCAATCTCCTCCATAAATGTTTACAATATCAGTTTTTAATTTCAATTTCACTATTCTTTTTGATATCAAAACATTTTTTTAAAATTCATTAGAATGAAAAATGTACTCATTCTCGATTAGGTACAAAATAATGTGCTCTGCAAAGGGCTGTGTGTGGCCTTTCAGCTAGATTTAAACATTAAGCTTTCGAATTGCCCATTATCGTACATAAAACAGATTTAAGACTCGAATACTGTTCAGAGCTTTGCCAGTTAGGGCTCTGGTCTGTTTATGCTAAATACCCATTGAAACTTAGCCGCTGAAGATCGTGATATTTGCATTTCATAAGGTAACCTGGACAAAACACAATGACCGAAATGTATAAAGTTCTGGTTCCTAAAGACACGATACCGCTGAAAGTAAAATGTTAGGATCTTATTAAAATGGAATCTATATCTACTAATATTATAAATGTGGTAGTTTAGACCAAACAGAATGACCGAAATGTATAAGGTTTTGATTCCCGAAGAATTATTATGTCACTAGGAGTAAAATAACAGGACTTCAGGACTAGTACTAGGAATTTGGGGGGTAAGGGGGAGATCGACAATAACACCTGGTCGGCTCCAAAAGTCAACCTCACCTGCACGCAGTGCCCCCTGCTAGACAACGGACGAGCCTCTGGCGACCGAACAATGGTGGTTAAAACATACATACCTGATCGGTTCACTGGTCAGAGGAGGGCTCAGTGACCTTGGGTTCAAATAAACCCAAAAAGTCTGGTGCAGAAGGCAACGGGAAACCACTGCACTATATATCCCTAGTCTGTCAGTTTTGACATTTATCATAAAATTATCGAAAACTGACGGCCAACCTTCACTAGTTGGAGAGGCACCTACAGAAGAGACTAGGAATTTAATAAAACAAACAACCTAATACTTACTAGCCCGACTTCTGATCAAGGATCTCGTGCTCAAAAGTCGGATGTACCTACTACTTGACCAAAAGCATGTAAACATGATCAGTAGGTACGCCCTCTTTTTTTCTTATTACACTACAAGTTAGACTGCAATCTCACTTGTGATGATAAAGTAAAAAATGGTATAAGGTTTAACTGTTAGGGAGTATGGAATCTAACCCAGGTTTGTACGCGACATCGTACTGGAACGCTAAATCAGTGAGCGGCACGTCTTTGTCGCCCTTCAATTGGTATGGACAAAAAAGCTGATTTAATATGTAATGAAATAAATATAATAATAAAATATTCAGAGCTTGGATAATCTTTAACTCTTCCAGATTTATGCAAAAATACCATCTTAAACTGATCTCTTATAAGATTGCTTAATCTTTAAAAGAATTAAGAAGATAATCCAAGTGCCTACAATTCTTCACGGATGATTAATATAATTAAGTAGTAATTAAGTTACTTTTTAAATGTTATCATGAAAAATATCTGAGATTATACTTATGTCTGCTTATTAGCCGTATTAAAGGCGAGTCGCCTGCGCGCGCGCAGCTATTGTCTCAAATTCACCTAAATAAACCGGTTCCGAAGATAATGGCACCAAAAACGACCGCGTCCACGCATGCCTGCTCAGCAAGCCTAACAGTAGGGCCACGACTTTATAGTATAGGTTGCATAAAACAACCGATTGTAACCCCAGATGCAATATCGTGAGCGAGTGACCTAAGATTTCCTACGTCAATTGGTTACCATTCACGGTCTACGAAGGATCAAAGGATGTCGTACCAATACCCGATAACGCTACAGCAATCCTTCAGCACAAATATGAAGCGATCCGAGAACTAACATGTAACACAGTGCGTCTATTTAGACTAGGAAAGGTGGCACTTTTCCTAGAAAAATTAACAGTCGAGTGGACATAACATGAACATTTAAAGTGCGTTTGCTATTATTAGTCGGCTACCACACTTCCGATTTGAACTAACGTGACAAGAAAAAAAAGTTTTGAACCTTATGATTTTGTTAATGAATGTTGGGCAACCTCTAACTATAAGCGATGCAAATATAGTAGTAGGATATAATCCTACTTCCTGTAGGATTTCATTTAGCTCCCTAAACCGCTTTTGAGCCTTTGGTCTGTCGCATTCCCATAAAAAGAATAAATACTGTGACTTAACTTGAGTCGTGGCCACGCGTTAAGAGAAATTCCAGCGGAAAGTAGTTTTGTTTTGACCTTTTAAAATCCCACTCAAAGTCAAACTAAGCAAAAAATTATAGACGTCCTCTACTATTATTTGGAAGCCAAAAATTTTGGGGTTTAAAACCTTCAACCGATTACTCTTTAAATTGTTCATTGATATCACATGTTTCTAGATGCCTCGTTTGGACTGCTTGGTGCATTGGTCAAGTGGTTAGCAAGTTCAACTACACGATATACCAATCCCAAGACTGGGTATTGTGTTTTTCTCTGTTAAAAAAAATCAGTATATTGGAACAGCGTGGTTGGTCTAAACTCTTAAACCGTCCTGCTATGAGAGTACTGGCCTGTGCCCAGCAGCGGGTTGTAAAAAGAATGCGGATGATGATGATGATAAAGCGATGACACCATAAAATAACATTATTATCTACAAAGACGGCCGACTGGCGAAGTGGGCAGCGGACAGCTTTCTGAGTCCAAGGCTTCGAGGATTCGATTCCCACAACAGGAAAGTGTTGAAATGAACATAAATGTTTTTAAATGTCTGGGTGTATACCAGTATATTATAAGTATTTATGTATATCATTCATAAAAATAATCATTAGTCATCTTAGTGCCCATAACACAAGCTACGCTTACTTTGAGGCTAGATGGCGAGGTGTGTATTGTCGTAGTATATTTATTTTTATAAAAAGACCCTGCCATCCTTTCTAGATTAGCCTGAGAGTCTAGAACAAAGTGTACCGCCTAGCAGTTCAGTGTTCCAAAAGTGTTAATACATTGCTATCCACACCCTATTCAGAACAGCACACTTCCATCTTAGATACATCGGACGCGAGGTTATCGTGGCCAAGTTATCTTCAAATCGATCGATCGTCCTAGATAGTCGGAGTTTTATTTTTGTGTTTAATTTAAAACACAAAAATAAAACTCTCCAAGTTCAAATACATTGGCGTTTATAATAAAGCCAAAATTATAAGCAAGCATCGGAAGGGAATTAATCAAAAGGATTACTATGAAGAAAAATTTTAATGTACTTCAATTCAGAAGACTTATAATCAAAACCATTTGATTCTCGGGTTTCCTAGCAGATGTAATACGCCCAAAGTTAAGTCCCATAAAGAATCTCTTCTGATGCGGATTATAAAAACATGTAATCTTTTCAGTTCGCCTACTGACACGATCCTGAGGTGAGACTACTATGGAGAAAAAAACCTTTATGATACCCTTAAGTGATATTCAGAGTCAATTTAATGGCATCCAATTGCATCGCCTTTATTAGACTCTAGATAGAACTAATATAATCCTTTGAGACTACTAATAAGTCAGTAGTAAAAAAGTGAATATAGAAAATGGACTTTAAAATCCATTTAGTGCTATAAAAATGCAAATGAGTTGCAAGACTCTCAAAGAACTTGCCGAGTTTTTAAAAGCAGATTCAGTTAATTTAAATTAGTATTATACAGTTCGCACATTAAAAGATTAAGAAACAAAAAGGGATAACTACAGGATTGAAGGTAGAGATAAGCCAAAAGAACGAAAATAGCCTTTTTTTTTAAGTTATAGGAACGAGAGGCATGTCTTATCTCTCGCGAAGGTACATCTTGGCATAAGTACGTTGATTACACATCCTGCGTTTAGTGTAGTACGGAATGATGTACCGGTTACATGGCATGTAGGAGAATTATGAAGGTGAAAAAAAGATAATTGAAAAATGAAATCAGACTGGCGTGATCGGCTAGTTGCATTGATGCATCGCGTAGGCTACAATTTTTTTGGGGTTGATACATTTTCATAGCACGTTTCCAAAAGCAGTCTTAGACTTGCTATTGCATAAGCCTATACAATATACCGAGGCAACCGGATACGCTTCTATCTGAGAGTAAATAAAGAAGTTTTAAATTTTAAAACATTGCTCTTTTAAATAGCAATGGCTCAGTTATTTTGACTCAGTAGAATATACATTGTGAACTAAATGTAAAGTCACTCAAATCCAGCATTGACGTATCAAATGCCTTTATAGCAGGTACTTAAAATAAATAATGTATATTTCGTTATTATAGCTACATAATTAATGTTACCAAAAACTAAAATTGTCTACATAAATTAATAAAACATTACGTATCTGTAGATCTTCAAACTATTGATGTGTTTCACGTAACATTACTTTAAAATAAACACGAGCAGAACTTAGCTCAAAATTTTAATACAAATAACATCATGGTAAGGCTACAGAATATCCGTAAAAAATGTCTTTCCATTTCTCACGCTCGGTGCTAAGTCATCTCAAAACGAATTTGAGGAAGTGGAGGCTATTATCTTTTTAAAACCAAGTCAAACAGACAAAGAAAAGATAGATTTGGAGATCCGTTGCATAGAAAAAGATTGACGATATGAATGAAACTTCAGACTTAATCTATTTAAAATCATCATTTCAGTAAGTACTAAATTTTAAAATATAAAAACATAAATAAGCACACTAATTTTCATTCGTTTAATTTAATTTATTTTGAATAGTGTAGTGACTAATATATGTTTACGTTATTTATACAATACTTGTACTGTATAACCCTTCACTATTATCTCACCTGGTGGTAAGTATAAGAGAAGTGTAATTTAGTAGCGGGCTAAGCTGTTAGGGGTATGCCGTATGACAGTTCAATTAAAACAAAACACCTATGTTCCACCCAATATGTTCTACGCGATTAGCCTTCTTTTTATTTCTCATAGGCTAAAAAACTTCGAATTCTGGTCAGGAAATTAGCATTTTGACGTGACAACGTCTTATAAATTGGTTTGCCGGGTGACACTTCAAGAAACTGCGTTACGCTCCGCTCACGTTATGCGCTCACAGTGAGAGCGAGTGAGAGGCACGCGTCCCTTCCACTCGGGCATGGTTAGCCCGCCTAAGAGCGAGAGAGACAGACATAAAAAGTGAAAGGCACGCGTCCCTTTGTAGTAAACGCTGTTTCATTGTACGCAAATGTATTGCAAGTTATTGTATGTATATTTGTATATAAATGCGTATGTATGTGTAAAGGTAAAAATAAAATTTTGTTAATATGAAATTCAGTGCGAGATTCTTTGTATAAATTAATGTTTTAAATATAATTCTTTGTATAAATAAATGTTTTAAATTGTTACTATTATTTCATCCTTCTTCCTACTATACGAATGAATATTCACATTAAAATTATTTTACCACTCAAAGTCGTTGTCACGTAAAACTTTCGCCCGTATACCGACTTTACAGGCAACCAATTCTTTACATTTAAATCCTCTAAATTAAGTTCCACGGAATCTTTACATCGTTTCATGTCGCTCTTGACTGGTTTATTTTTTATAACAATCGGTTTGCTGGCGGCGTAACAAGGCAGCACGACGGCGATATTAAAGTAATGCATTCCTTCTCCTTTCCTATATTATAAACGCATTTACTTCTAATGGATTGCCTAACATAATGTTGCAGAGTCAATGTCAAGTTTTTTTTTTCCTGTATACTTGTGGTTCTTCAATCTTGAGTTCGTGTGGTATTTAAAAGAGCCATCAGCAAATCCTAAAAGTTAGGACGGGTAATGTGGGATTGATAGTACTGACTTATTCTTTGAAATCAGTAATAAATAATCAATAATAACAATTCTATAATAATATAATAAGTATAAATGAATAAATGAATACACTTTTATTGCACACCAAAAAAAGGCAGAAAAAAAAAACAACTCATACCAGCGTATGTTAGTTATCTGGGTGCTTCTTCTTCTCTATTTTATAATTCTTACTTAAATGTTTTGGTAAGTATTATTGAGAAAATGTAAACAATAGTAAAATATTTCTTTAATGTAACAACAACCATCGCTATTTTCGGAGACATGCAAAGAAACAATAACAAGAACCTTCAAATAAATTATGCTAAGAAGGGATTAGAAATTCAACTGAGCTCCTAAGTAGTACTAGAAAGAACATTCGGTGAGCTTTATAAAGTTACGAAATATTATAATAGAATACGACTCTACGAGGTTGGTAAGCAAATCGGAGCTAATAAAACTAATGGTAGAGGAAAAGGCGCGGACGCTTCGCACGCTGCTTGCGCAAGTGTAATGGATGTCTGCTGTAAGTGTAGCAAGGACAGTTAGGTAACGTTTGTCACCGGATTAAAATTTGTGTTCAATGGAATTCTATTTAGGTAACCTTGAAAAGCTTTGTATGTCTTAACATAATCTATTTGACGTTATGTTTGTCTCTTTTTAATAGTGTAAATAACGTCGAAGAATTGTTAATTTCGAGTTGTTTCCGCAGTTTATAGGTGAATGCTTAAATGTTAAAAAAATCATTGCTCTCGATTTAGCATTATAATGAGTAATTATCTATAGATGCACTGTCATATAATAACCCTCGGTCAATGATAGATCAGTTCAAGGTAATTTATAAAAAAATGTTTCCATGAATCATTGATTTGGTCCAACCCTTGCGTTGTTTTAAATCTTTAAATTTTTTTTTTTTTTTTTCAAATCTAGCTGTATCCATTCACTTAAGAAGTATTGTGTGCATCTTTTCTAAATTCTATAAAAAATATTTTAGTTAATTTTGAATATTTTGTACCAATTTTCTTGATCTTTTAACCACCGTTTTAAGATTTATGTAATTTATAATGGTCTTCTTAAACCTTAAAAGCTTTAACTCCTCGTAAAAATAATTACTGCTAGGTTACTGTAACATTAAAGACTAAGTAGATGCATATTTGGCCTTCCTTGCGCTCTCTACTATTAAATCAGTTTCAACGCTATAGCTTTTTGAAAAAAATCTTACTTCAGGTTTGTGGTCAAAACTAAATGAATCACGTATTTCATAATTTGATAGGTATCGTCGGCGTACGAGACAGGTCGTTGGTTCAAACTTTTGTTCTCAGAAAAGCCAACATTTTGGAACTTGCTGCACGAGTTGGTTATTGTGTGAAATTGCCGACTTTTTCCATTACATTTATTCTTGGTAAGCCGAGTGAAGTGAGCATTATTGTTGTTATAGCGTCGCCTTGTAACGTTATACGCCTATTATACAACTCATGGTAATAATTTTACGTCATCTATTGTCTAACACCGTAAAAGATAAATGTTTTTTACCATGCTGTGTAATTTAAGAATGTCAATACACTGACTTTAAAGCAATTTTTCTATTTATAAAAATAATGCAAATTTGCTGGTTTTTAAATGAAAATGATTCCGAAAAATACCAATTTCTTTATCAGCAGTTATTTTGAACATTCGGTTATATGCGCACGTTATAATCTAGTAGGTACTTTAATATATTATTAAATATTATAATAATATATTAAAGTACCTACACTATCCATTCCTAAGCCATCTTTGCGAAGCATAATATCCAAGATAGTCTATCCTGAACACGAACAATGGTATCTTCATACCATAAACCAGGCTACAGTACAATAGTGTAGACTGTATCATAAAGAAAATCAATCGCTGATATAAGTTAAATGAGCTTGCGTGGACTATAAACAATATCATATTAAATACCTACTAGTTATCCCCGTTTTAACGAAGTTTAAACGAAAATGAAATTCTATATGTTTTCAGATTTAGATTTCTACTATAGGAAGCTTTACTTTTTCATGTGGGGATATTAATTTTGATGGATTGAGTAATATTCACGGCACGCACTTTTACGCAGAAAGAAGCGAGTTCAGTACATTTTTACTGTAAGCAATTAAATATCTCTTCCTCTTACGGTTATGGAAAACACAGAGAGGAAATCTGTAAGATTGAGAGTTTTTCGTAATGTACAAAGTTGCCAGCCGATTGGCGCAGTGGGCAGCGACTCTGCTTTTAGAGTCCAAGGCCGAAAATGTTCGTCTGATGAACATGAATGATCCTCAGTGTCTGGGCGTTTATCTGTATTTAATAAGTATTTATGTATTAATTCATAAAAATATTCATCAGTCATCTTAGTAAGCTACGCTTGAGCATATTTATTTATATATATGTAAAGAACTCTTTTCTCGAGTTCATATATCGAACCTTTTCTGAAAGTCACCAATGTTTTTACAGAGAAATTATTTTGATTTTAAAGACCTGAAGTAAGGGCTTTAAATGTTGTTTCTTGTATTTTCACAGAAACGCAATATCGTCTTTATTTCAACTACCCATTGAAGGGAGTATTATAAACATTATTATATATATATTTATTTAAAGCTACCAATCAGCACATAGCCAACGTTGCGGACTTGACCTACGCTCTTCGCAATCTATAGAAAGAATGCCGCGTAGAATGCAAATAATGGGATGATAATAATGAAACCAAAGTAAAAATTTCAATACAAAATTACTAAATTCAATTTTATCCATTTTTCAGAAGTTTTACAGGATTTTTTCTCATTTTGAATCAGTTTTTATAACCATCCGAGTTATAAGGCGAAACAAAAGTTAGTTCCAATTATGTTTTCTATTAATAATTATACTATATCGTAGCATAATGATATATTTAAATAATATAAACAACATCGTATATTTATACTTAGGCGTTACAATACCATAGCACCCAAAAGTTGTTCAGAAGCCAAAATGATGTAGAAATGACAAGTACGTACCTAGATATCACTTTTACTTATTCGAATTTATTCTCCCAGCTTTGCAGGATTATCCACTAATTATGATAACGGAACAAATAATACAGTCACGTTTTTAGCGATATCGCGGTCTAGCTCGAACCTGTCATCCATAAAAAACAATTGTATCAACCAACGAAACACATAATAACGGAGAACTGATCTGAATAGCCTCTAAATAGCTATTATAGCGCCTCATAACCATTTAGAGAGCACTTACCAATGGATATTGGTAAAGAAATATGCGATCAAAGCGATCGTAACCCTATCATAGGAGATTTTGAGATAATGACGCATTATAACGTGGTTTTTTACCTTCTATAAGAGGCCGTATCGGGTTCTAATGTTGATAATAAGAGAGATACTTAGCCCGACCAAGATTCAATTATTTTAGATTTATCTCAGTACGCAAGCGATCAAGTTAGTTGGGCTCCCACCTAATCTTGCAATTTATATAGAGGGAGAAAACACAATGGTAATATAAAACATTTAATTGATCTTCTTAATAATTCTCTGATAATGACTGGCTGACATAAATCGAATAATCTGGTGTGCCTTTTCACAAGTAATAAAAAAATAGTTATGTAATATTGACGAGCATTTAGAATGGGGTTTCGAAAGTTCATATTTGTAGAGGTAAAAGATACATACATATGTAAAACAAACATACAATAAACATGCATTGAACATGATCATTTAGGTCGAATAAACTAATAGTGCTCTACTTTGACATTTCTATGCAATAAAAGATATAAATGAATAACAAAGCAGGTAGTTATCGATAAAAAAAAACCTCAGAAATGTCTTCATCAGCCTAATTAATGCATCTTACATGTAAGCATTGGATAAAAAACTACGCTAGACCTCCTATGCTTATAGACGTAGTATAGTGCTTATTAAGTTGTATTTATATTTTCTCATTCATTCCATTTTACACGCTTTATATTAGCTTCACTTGTATGTTTGTTTGTAACCGACTTCTTTGGGCGCGACTTTGACCCACTTTAAACGGTCAGATTTCTTTCAAACTTTGTAGACATATCGAGGACCGATGACAATACACTAATCTGAAAAGATTATTCCAATTTTCACTATAAAAAATAAGATTTTTTACTAATTACTACAGCGTCATCTAGACCCAAATGTAAAAAACCTATGGCGTTCGCGTACCTAACAAATTCCACAGAAAACATTAAGCTACTAGATGGTAGAGGGCGTTAGCTATTACTTTTTAATGGCCTGTTTTAAATAATAAAAAAAAATATTTTATCTCTTTAATGGTGGATGGGTTACCGATTAATTGTGCTCTAATAAAAATAATAGATCAAGAAAAACAAAAAAAAATCGCTATTATGAATAAACTAAAAGAAAGAAATTAGTTCAGTTTTTTATACCAAGCGTGTTTTTTTAGTTTGTTTGAACTATTTAATATTATTTAAATTAACATTTCAATACGTAGTTATGGAGACCTTATTTCTGATTTATGCCTCATTGTTTCTCCTCCTTAAATCGCTAAACGAAAGCTATTGGTGCTATTCCGCGAGCTCATGACATCTGCGATCTAGGCCCGCCCACACCCATTAGTTGGTTCACCGACACTAGACGCATCGCCAGACATCTCACTGTCATTATCTTTGGATTCCATATCTTTAGTCTTATCTCAAGACATTCTATCTTTTGAATCTTGAACAGGCGAAACTGCGTCCGGGTCATTTCTAAAGATTATTCGACATAATGTCTTTGTACTTATTGTATAATTCGTGATTCATGATTTTAAAAGCTTATATGACTTCGTAAAATTCTTATAGTGAAATAAAATATCAGATTTCCCAAGATTGTCATTGTAAGTACAGTCTTTAGTCTATATCTTACTTCTTTTTATAGGCTTATGTTTTACGCGATAACCCAAATATATGTTTTAAAATCCTGCTATAACCAGAACCACGAATAAAATATCGAAAAATAAATCAGAAAATCATATAGAAAGAGTTATAATTTTTTTTTTACTTGATAGGTTCCTCCAAACAGTTACTGGATCTTATAAAAGTTACTTATTTTTACATATTACGATACATCATCATACCGACCCACTACGGGGCAATAGTCTCCCCTCACAATGAGAATAGTTTTAGTCGTACTACACATGTACACTTTTGAGTACTTTATGTCTCCATAATGTATTCAATAGTGTATGTATACTACGAATGCTGGATAAAAACTGCATGCTTGGGTTCTGACCCAGATCTCCAGCAGATTTTCTCACAATTTTTTCATTCACCATTAAAGTGATATTTGATTGCTAAATATGCATCACACCGAATAGTAGGGGGCGTGCCGGGTATCAAAAGGTTCGCGAAAGTCCTAAGCACCAGAGTATCACCAATTCTATTAGGATCCAAGTAAACTATATATTTTCATTGGTCAAAATTTTGATAGCATGAGCACAAACTACCAGTAGATTGTCTAGCTACCATAAGTGTTGCCACCTATCCAGTTACATCACATACTTAATCACTTTTTATTGCGTTACACAACTAGGCCAGTACATCTCTATGTTTTTTTACTAATAAATCTTGCGGCTTATGTGTAACTTTCGACACAGCCTCATTTTTTTTATATACTACATTTTTGTAACTGCCTCTTAGACATAGCTAGACCACGAGCGCATGCGTTCAATTCCCCGATGCTGCCAGATAAGTGAAAAACTCATAGAGCACACATTCACAGCATAGAAGGAATACGTCCTACAAATTGCCGTCCTGTGTCCATCAACCTGCGATGTAGGTGTTGCACCTCATGTGGCTATAATAACACCGGTAAATGACCGAAACACAGCAACGTAGTAGTAATAAGCTATTATGAAAATTAAGCTTAATTTGCTATACTCCGCGAACAGCAGCAGAATCTGTATGGTGTAATTTATAATTACTTCAATCCGTATACTCCACACCAAACAGATCCACGGCAATGTTCCCTCTACGCTCGTTTCGCTCCGAAACCAGAGCATCCTCAGGAGATGTTGACTTTCGCGACATACAGATTCGCGGAGTATAGAAAATTAAGCTTAATTTTCATGATATATTATGGATTTCCGCAAAGTAACGCCACGCCTGCTTCTATCCAATATGCAGAAATAAGCATCGCGGAAGTACTTCCCCGGACGAGCTCCGTCACAAAAAGCTATACTAATAATAAAATTACAATAAGATGGCATTTTTTATTTTATTTAAGTCCTTTAGTACCAGTTTGGCACCAGTGACGCAAGCTCGCAGAGCGTAACAAGCGTCTCACCTCGTTATCAGATGATACCGGCGGCCGCGCCATAAAGGGCGAGCGATTTTAATGAGCCGCAATGATGGAAACAAAGACGCTGCCATATATGCCCGCAGGCAATACTAGTGGTTTTCACTTTGGTTGATCATATCGATTATTAAAAATCGATACCAAATTCGATATTTCTCCATATCTTATTGTACCTGCTCCTTATTTTCCATACCACATATGAATGCAAAACTGTGTTTTGTTACTTTGTTACCTGTGTTTGGCACAATTATTGAACAGATTTTGATGAAATTTGGCACACATGTAGCTTGCATTCTGGTAATAGGCATAGGATAATATTTATCGCGGAAAAGTTGCTAGTACAAGTAACCTGCGGGATTTAATAAACCAGCATTTGTTACCTCGGATTACCGCTGAACTTATCTTGAAAAAATTTTGCATAGAGATAGTTTGCATCCTGAAAATTGTCATAGGATACTTTTTATCCCGGAAAAGAACCGGGATAACTTTTCCGGGACATTTACAAATATTATCTTTGTTCCTTTATATGCACAGCTATACAGCTAAACCGATATTGGTTAAACTTTACATAGAGATAGCCTGCATCCCGAATGAACAAAGAAAACTTTCTTTACGAGAAAACTAACTGTGCCCACGGGTAAAGCGGACTAAGTCGCAGAAAACCACCTGTCTATACTAATATTAAAAAGAAGTTTGTGACGTTGTCGGCGGGTAATATCTGAATCTCGATTTTGAAAATTATTTATGAGTAGGATTGCCCATTTATCCAGGTAGGAATGGACTATGTAAAATCACACTACGATCAAAAGGACCGAAGCTACAATGAAAAACGTTGCAAAACTTTGCAAACGTTTTCCGATGCGTGCGATGCGTAAACGGTTCAAATTCAAATTCAATTTCGGAATTCAAACGTTAAACAAAAATCAACGACAGCGTAACTTTATATTTTAAGGTCGACTCATACGCGGACGAAGTCACGGAGGAACGCTAGTATAATGTACAATAACATTCTCCTTATACACCAGAAGTAGGGGTCACACTACGTTTGGGCGGTAATGGCTGACGTATAAGGTGATTCAAAGCATGGAGAGTGTGAACTAGTAACGACATTAACTCTAACCGTATACGTAAAGCTTATGAAGGCAATTCAAATGATTTTAAGGCTTTTAATATGATAGAAATATATTGAGTAGGTACGGTAGTTAAGTCCATATTTTTTTTTTTATTTTTTTTTTATTGGATCATTAAACTGGTAACAACCAATGACGTTATCATGAGAATAACACAAATACAAGAGAAAGACAGGAGATTGAAACCTTCTAGAAATGACCACAGCATGCTTAATTTAGATAATCTCAAAGCTAATCAAATAAAGCAAACCGAACGCGGTACACAAAACTTCAACGTCTCCAATATTCCCGTTGACTCAATGTCTCCATTGATGACTTTGTAAATAAAAATCATGTCTAGCATTTCACGTCTGTTCTTTAGTGACGTTATATTGTACGAACGTAAGCGTGATTCGTACGAGTCCAACTCACGAGATTTGTTATCGTTATACGCTAGGTGGTAGATAAACCATTTTTGTACGCGTTCCAATCGGACACTATGTACGTTATATGTGGGGCACCAAACTGACAACATATTATACAATTAACAAGTAAAATTATTGTTTAGTTCTTAAGAAAACATCATCATCGTCATTCATCTTACTCACATCCTGGCCATTCCATAGCTGGAAGAGATCTCTTAAAGCTTTCCTTTGTACACTACATGTATCATATGTTCTTATTCACAATTTACAATTGATGGTACATAAATCCTACTAATATTATAAATGTGAATGTAAGTTTGTTTGTTACGCTTTCACGCAATAGCTACTTAATCGATCCTCATGAAACTTGTACACATATTCTTGGAAGTGTTAGAAGTAATAAAGGATACTTTTTATCCCGACATTAAGCTCGGTTCCTTTGGGAGGGGGATCAAAGTGTTTGACGATTTTACACCATAACTCCGAAAAATTATAACCGATTTAAATAATTATTTTTGTACTATAGAGGTATATGTGTTTAATTTTGCCCAAACTGTGGTTGGAGATAGAGGACAGAACTCCTCAGCAGACAGCAGCAAATCACTTATTTAAGGCTTAGCGATACTGAATACTTTAATATTTTTTAGAACTACAACTAAATTTAATGTCACATCAAAAAACAAACGCAGACGAAGTCGCGGGCAACAGCTAGTAACAAATAAAACAATAATAACATTTTTATATAATTTCCTAGCTATTTCCTACGACTTCGTACGAATTATTTAATCCTGCGAGAGCCGTTAGTTTTAGCGGGTTAAAAGCTATCTCTATAAGTACAATATTTCGCAACGATAAGTTTGCTGTGAAGCTGGTCATAGGAAACAATCTTATAACCTCCGGGACCGTTACCTTGGAGATTTTAAGGGATAAAGTTGCGATGTCCGTTTCCAGTATGCAAGCTATCCCTATACTCTCACTATTTGCTCTTTTGTATTTTTTCCTGTATAAATAATTGACGGCCGATTGGCACAGTTTGCAGCGACCCGGTTTTTTGAGTCCAAGGCCGTGGGTTCGATTCCCACTACTGGATAATGTTTGTGTGATGAGCATGAATGTTTTTCAGTGTCTGGGTGTTTATATTTATATTCTAAGTATTTATTTATGTATATTCTAAGTATTTTTATATTATTTATAAAAATATTCATCAGTCATCTTAGTACCCATAACACAAGCTACGCTTAGTTTGGGGCTAGATGGCGCTGTGTGCGTTGTCGTAATATATTTATTATCTATTATTATTATAGTTGATGAAGCCTTACTTACTTAAACACAGATAATAGTTCAGTAATCATTGAACAATCGGATTATTTACAATTACACATAGCACTATTTAAAATGCACCTAATTACTATTATATTATAGTTCAATATTATAAATCAAAATAATTTGTGAAGTTTTTACATATTTATTGTGCTATATGTACCTACAATATGTAAATAAAATAAATAAAAATAATCGGTTTGATGTGAAGCCATGCAAAATTGCATCATTGTAATAAAGCGATAAGGTTAAGCCGATATAGTAAAAAAACGAATAAACAACCAAACATACTCACTTACGAATTTATAATATATTATTATGATTTTTTTTAAATTTTTTTTTTTTAATTTAGTTAGCCCTTGACTGCAATCTCACCTAGGTAAGTGATGATCCAGTCTAAGATGGTAACGGGCTAACCTGTTAGGGAGTATGATAGTCGTTTAATCGGTTTCTACGCGACATCGCACCGGAACACTGAATCGCTTAGCGGGCACGTATTTGTCGGTATTTCCTCCAATATATCCTCAAATTTTGATTGATATTTGAATTTGGTCTCCTACAATTTGTATGGATACAAATTAATAATAGTAATTCTAGATTTATAGATAAATGTAATTCATCTATAACATTACGTTCATTTATTTGTATGAATTATAGCGGCACCACAAGTGAACCGCATTAACGACAATACACCAAAATGTTCGTTTTTTAAGCAATTAAGACCCTCGACCGAGGGCCCGTACTTTACTTTGTACATCTGTCGAAGCGCGAAAGGGCACTGTGTTTTGTTTGAATACATTTCTGGTATTATTAATTCAACTAAGCATGTGGTTTTGCTAACCAACCCAAATAGTATTGCTACTGGTTTGCCAAAAAACAGAATTTATTCTTAATCCTAAAATTTATATAGCCGCTGATGTAACTGTAGAAACATTTTTTTAAACCAACGGCCAATGACGCATTGGGCAGCGTCCCTGCTTTCTGAGTCCAAGGCTGTGGGTTCGATTCTAACAACTGTAGATTGTTTGTGTGATGAACATGAATGTTTTTCAGTGCCTGGGTGTTTATATGTATATTCTAAGTATTTATGTATATTATTCATGAAAATATTGATCAGTCATCTAAGTACCCATAACACAAGCTATGCTTACTTTGAGGCTAGATGGCGATGTGTCTATTTTCGTAGCATATTTATTTATTTATTTATTTACTTATTAATTATTTACAAGGAGTATTTTTAAACTTCGATTAAAACTATTTCCAACACGAAAATGTTAACGCTATAACCTAACATTTTCTCTCCCGTCTTTATCTTTGCCTCATTGAGAAATGTAGCTAAAACTAGTTTTTTTTTCCGTACGTATATACGGTTAATTATACACCTATAATTTAGATGGCGATGTGTGTATTGTGGCAGTATATTTATTTATTTATTTTCTCATTAATTATGTACCTACAGAAGATTATTTTTTAACTTCGATTAAAACTATTTTCATCACGAAAATAATAGTCCTATAACCTAACATTTTCTCCTCCGTCTTTATCCTTACATCATTGAGAAATGTGTATAATTTACCGCAAAATCGCTTTTTTTAGTTATGTCACCCTTACGGCAAATGAGCGTTATCTCCCTAGATCTCATTGAGGCGAGCACATATCCACGTTTAAAGTATATACCTACATTTAAGTATATACATTTAAGACGTTATTGGAGTACAAAGAGTTAAGTGACTTACTTGCAAAAATATTCCCCCCGCGTGGTAGAGAGACATGTTCCGCTATTCTTGCACGGCGACGGTGAGCACGAGACGAAACCTGAAATACAAGGAAAGTTATTAAAGCATTAATCTCACGGGACAAAAAAATATCACTCAACTTATTTGGGAACTTACAAGTGTCGTGGTAAAGTTACATGGAAAAGCAGGTTTGAGTGAAATACTTTAAATTTTTTTTTTTTTTGAGAAACGGTTTTATATTAATTTTAAAATCTCACTGAGTGAGAGGTTATTTCTAAATGATCTCCGTTCTTAACTTAACTCCCAATAAAGCACAGTCGTTTATTGGCCGTGTTTTTTTTTATTTGGTGTTAACTATCGGTGATAGCCCTGTGGTTAGGACTTCGACTTCTCTTTCGGCCGAGTTCGAATCACATCACGCACCTCTATCTTTTCTAAGTTATGTGCGTTTTAAGTAATTAAAATATCACTTGATTCATCGGCGAAGGAAAAACATCGTAAACCTTCAAAGCTGAGACTTCTCCATAATGTTCTCAAAAGGTGTGTGAAGTCCACCGTCATCCGCACTGGGACAGCATGGTGGACGACGGCCTTAACCCCTTCTCATTGTGGGAGGAGTTCCGTGACCTGTAGTGGGCCGTTAATTGGTTGATATGATGATGATGAAGAACTATCAACAATATGTATAGTTGTGTGTGAGTTAATGCGCACACGTTGCTAAATACTTTCATAAATTTTATTAATGTAACTCGTATTGGAGGGGAATTTTACAATTTTATGCCAAGCACCTGATTTATGCATACCCTGGTCAAAAACCCAGTGCACGCCATTGCTTGGCAGCACATATTTATCGGTAACTAGCCCCGGCCGAAGCCTCTCAGTAGACTTTACTCTATAGTGGCACCTGAAATCGTGTTATCGTAAGGATTTTTATTGACCTATTAAATTAAATCTCACTTTACCGAAAGATCGTTAAATTATAAATATTATATCGTATAAAAAGTCGTGAAAGTCAATAAACTTGTTATGTTTACATTTGTCCAAAAAATACGTTCCCACGCACGTGCGTCCGTCCGTCCCGATCTGACAAGTTTGTTTACGAAATGATAAGATTCGATGTAGGTATCCCGTAACGGTATTATTTGTTGCGGTGTCGTTGTCGAAATGGTGTCCGTTGCCTTTTTAACTATTCAAATGTTATATTTTATTTTCTCATAAAATATCGTTGTTAAGAAAAAGAAAGCCTTTGTGCTTTGAGAACATAAAATGTCTGATGTGTTAAGATTTTTTAAAGTTTTAAAACGTAAGGGGTTATGTACACCATGTAAATTTGCCGTTGAAATTAGAAATTACATTGTTACATTTGGCATCTTACGAAGCCGAGATTGAAGTTTGCTCATCTGTTTGATCATTAAATTCCTGATAATCTTCTATATCACAGCCGCTTGTGACTTACTTTTGTCCAGCTGAAATCGGTTGCGAGAATTAATATGGTACCAAAGGGGCGCCATCTAGTTACACACAGTGTAATATAGGGCTGTCACATTAAACAAGTTGATGAAAGAATATCAAATCAGTATCTGTGGACTCATTAGAAACTCGTTTAAAACGCTTTAACATAAAGATATCGTATGCCCGTGACCCTGATTTCATAACTGGAGAGGGGTGCATACGTGTATTTCATAAGGATTTTTATTTTGCACGTCATGTTAGGGCTGTATGTGATGCGTTTCAGTAAAACTTATCGCAGTGGTTTACTCAAAAACTATTAGCGTTTCGGTTTCACAGATAAGTTTCAGAGACCAGGACCTCTAAAGCGTCTGAGTATTATTTCGGTTTTCATTTACACATTTTATGTATATATTACATACATATATATACCATAACGTTATGAACCTCAATTAATTATATTAATTATAAAATTTCAAGCGAGCGGAAAACAACAAGTTACTTTGGGAAAATTACATTAACATCAAATATATTACGTTCATGAATATTATGAAAAATTGTAATGACTATCAGGCATAATATGAACAATTAACAACTAGCTAGCACTGATTTTTTTTTTTAAATCATATCGCAGTTCAAGAATATCCTCATCGAGTCTTTTTATGTGATAGACCTTTGATTCCACGCGGACTTCAGAGTACATGAGAGCGAGCTCTAATATTTAAAAAAAATATATTTTTTTTAAACCGATAACTATAGAATGATGGTCCTTATCAAAATAGAACTTATATTATCGCGAACTGCGGAAAATTTGCGCGAAGCTATTAGAATGATCAAATATTTGAAAGCTTTCGATATATATCCAGTAATTTTTAAGTGCAATGCAAACTTGTAGCCAAATAGGTACCCAAATATATATTAGACTTTCTCATGAATGTTTGTCGAATGATATAAATATTTATATATAGATATAGATTTGACAACTTGATAATTTAATGCAAATAATATTTTTATGCTTTAGTTAGGTTTTTTTAATAAATGCAAAAGTTTTGTCAGAATTTATAAACAGAAAAACCCAATACCAAAGTTTGTACCAGACTCTAAAACTGAACCCAGGCCTCGCAATTCGTAGTAAAATGCTAACCCAACTAGCATTGATTGAAACAAGGGCTGTCAAGTTACAGATTGTGTAAAAATATTGTAATGTGTATTACTTATAAGAATTAAAATGTAATAAAGAATCAGGCAGCGCCCTAAAAATAGCTACAGTCCCAACAAAATTGTTTGAGGGCAGTTTATATGCAGGACACGTGTTGAAAGAAAATCAATGGATTTTAATAAATACTTTATCTTTAAACTCCAGATGATAGAAAACACTATGCGACAACTTTTTAGAATACATCAGGCAAATTAGCAAATTGACGCAAATTAAACTGATGCAGAACAATTTACGAGATCCCAATCAGACGCTCATTAGATCGATAACACGATCGAATAGAATCCAAATTGTATGTTTACCAACGAAAACTTTCAATTACGGCCGGCCGTATCGTTTTACAAGTAGCAAAAAAATCGATTACATATCGATTTAAGTGCGCGTTCCTAAACGAAAGCAAATGACTTTCGCGAGTCGGGTTTTTTTCTCGAGTACCCGACGTTGCAACACCATACAAAGTCTGTGATAAAAACCGGGCGAAGTTACCTTCCCTTATAGAGCCAGCTATTGTTTTTGTCGCATGCTGTCACCGACCTTAAGGTAAAGGCACTGCGCCCCTAGTACGAAATACTACTCGCAAATGACTATGGTATTCAAATATCGAAACATCATAACATTGGGAACCTTGTCTTTATTATACTTCTGAATAGAATAAAATCAAAAAAAAATATTTAATATTTTATAATATTATAATAATAACAAAGAATATAATTTAAGAAGACAAAATTATTTCTATTTTTAGAGTTGCTTTAGCATCTCTAGGTGGAACTCATGTATCCATTCGATATAAGTTAAACTTTAATTAATTTTCGTTATTATTTTTGAATTCAAACCATCATGTTGGTCATGGTGAGGATTGGTCTGTCTCAGTGTCAAACTTTCGCCACATCCAGCATTTATATGGAGGATCGCAAAAAGTTTGACAATTATATTAAACTCTACCGATTAACTTTATTCCAAAGTTGAGTTGGGTAACTTGACTCTGGAGATCTTTGGAGATATAGGAACTCCTTAAAGGACAACAGCAAACCAATCGCAATCAGCGAAATAATTTAAAAACAATAACGATAACATTACAAGTAAATAAAACAATATTATTTTATCTTTAAAATCTCATGGTTTTTAAAGTTGAACTCTATTCATATATCTATTATCTTGAGCCACTGCTAAGTAAGCAACGTACGACCTTAAAATATTAGTATAACAATAAGTTTTATGTCGATATAACTTTTTATTTAACGTATACGTTTTGATATTCGTTAACCCGACGTTTAAGATGCACCTAAATTCATACTAGGGGTGCTGATGGATGTTGCCGGTTTTCGTTAAATTGACATGAAATTAATGTTCGGGACGATTTCTTTTAATTTGACGATTACTAATAGCGTTGATATAAGTGATATAAATCCACGATGATAAAGTTATGTTTTTACTTCGGAAATGTGCAACAGATGGAGTTACTTTTATGATTTAATAAATCATCGATATAATATTTTTAATAACGTTATTTATTTCAGTGAGATGTTATTACAGCTAGAGGGTTAATCTCTTCCATCTAGAGTAAAATAACAGATATTGGGAAAGAGGAAACTTCCGTGTGTAATTTTAAGGTTTATTGATTGGCAAGTAATTTTTTATTTTCGAATATTCATTCTCTACCTTTTTCTTAAACTTAAATTCACGAATGGTTTTATTTGCTTACATAATTATTACAATTTGTTTTTTAAGTATAGTTGCATAAATGTATCCTTGTCCTTAGAAATGAATATGGATACATAAGGGGCATATATGTATCTTTGTTCACTTCTGTGAACAAAGATACATTTACATTTATATCTATACTTAAAAAAAAAAACAATTGTATTTCTCGTATAGTGCTATTATATATATAAATGTTTATGCTTTGGTCAGGCAACTGCAGAGCAAGATTTCTTATATGTGTGGAAAATAGCCCATTCATTTTGAAGACCTTCATGATGAGCGCTGTGGTGTTACAAGCGGGAGGTTCCGGGCTCGACTCTGAGAATATGTGACGATTTATTATTTCTGAATTTTCTCTGGTCTGGGTCCGGTGGGAGGCTTTGGTAGTGGCTAGTTACCACCCCACCGACACAGACGTTTTTAAACGTGCTGCCAAGCGACTTAGCGTACCGATACGATGCCACTTAGGTACCTGTAGTGGAATAAAAAAAAACTTTTTTAACCGTGTAACTGGAGGCTCAATTCTTATACTAAATCACCAATTTTGTAACTCTGGGCTTTTTTTTTTAAAGAAAAACACAATACTATTTTTTACACTCTACCCCGGAATCGAACCTTCTTGCTGCACGTGCTAATCACTAAAAGAACGTAGCAGCTTAATACAAAACCAGGCGCCTCAAATTACAATGAATCAAACAAAACAATATGAGATGTTAACGCCACTGGCTTGGTCAATGTTGCTGACCCACAAAACACTCATTAACTCGCAGATAACAGCTAACTAGCCGTGGGAAAGCTTTAGTGATAACAGCAAAATCTATACGAATACATACATTTAAGTATCCATCCGTAATTTAAAGGCATTATAATTTTGTCGACCTTCTTCGATCCACGGGAATTGATAGTTTTTGAATTTTTTCTGGTTGTCTGGCTTTGGCCTGGCTTTGGCCGTGGTACCAATTGATTTAGCGATACCGTGTTTAAATCGATTGAGGGTATTGGTTAATTATAACTATTACTGAAATCGACAACCTTCCCGTTGCAGCGGTGAGCGCTGTGAATTTAAGCAATAAACTTATACCAGCATTTACAACCATTGCGCACTCAATACTGTAATACATACAACGATGTGGCCTTAGTACAAGACTTGCTTGCTCATAATCGAGGCGTCGTTTTCGATTATCGAACTTTGTGTCTTCAAAGTAAAATGGACCTCATTAAATTTGTATTAGAGTCGCAAATCCTGTAATTCAAAGTTTTGTTTTACAAACGTTCTGGCGAAAGCCCGTGCTAAATAGTTGTAGGCAAATTCGAGCTTTAATGCAATGCTAGTCAGATCTATTTTACTCCGTCGTTAAAGTATTCCCGTACTCGAAAACGACTCGTCGATTGCGAGCTAGCACTGAGGTTACTGATAACAGCTAACAAGCCGTGGGAACGGTCCAGTGATAAGAGCAAAAATTAAAAATAAAAAAAAATCGCCCACAAACCACGCTTCCGCGAAATGGCCCGTGAGAAGCCAATACGATCACATCCGTCCGATTAGCATACTGATAACTTGAACAAATCCAAACTGACTAGTCTTGCTAAACTGGCCGCTTAGAACGTGTAGGTAAAGTTTTTTAGGTAAATACTTTCTGTGAGATATCTGCATGTTTTCAATGCAACAGTTTCCTAGACCACAATTTCGGGCACGGTGATCAATCTCCAGATAGATTTTCCAACTACGCGGGAGACATTGTAGTACACAAGTGTGTTCAACACAGGTTCACTTTCTATTCCCTTAGTCTCTTTGTAAGATGGAACGGCAATTCTAAGACGACCGGAAAAAGATCAGGCGCAGGACTGACAACTTATCGTACTCTCCGTGGCACGGGGAGTGAATAAGTGCCAGTTTTCCAAACCCTGAACTGGTACCTAAGGACTTCTCAATAGATAAACGCAACACTATAAAATTCTATAATTAAAACTTAGGTTTAGACCAATTAACTACGTTTAATTCGAAACAACTTGGTAGAACTTCAATAACAATGCCACCATATTGGATAGAATATTGCTCCTGGCAAGCGTTACTTTGCGGAATTCCATGATATATAATGAAAATTAAGCTTAATTTGCTATACTCCGCGAAAAACAGGAGAATCTGTGTAATTTATAATTTCTACGATCTTTATACTACACACGAAACGGATCTTTCGCAATGTAGGGTACGCACGTTTCGCTCCGACAACGGAGCATCCCTAGGAGATGTTGACTTTACAATGAATAATTTTTAAGGCAAATCTCTACAATTAAACAGCATACCGATGTCAAACAGTACTGAAAGTTAATGTGCGATTAGAAGCTTTGCTTGAACAATCGAAACCAAGATGGCTATCTCACAAATTCGCTATAAAAGACACCGATATGCAATTAAAATTCCTCCGAAATCGATATCCATCGCACTGTCAAATATGTTGCGTTTGGCGTAAAATCGCTAATAGTCGGCCAAGTCAATTAACTTTAATTGATTTGTGTTTTTTACCGCTTCTACGACGATCACGCGATTAAGTAGGTATCTTTGCGGGCACAGTGGCTACTTTATTCTGCAAATATGTAAGAAGACGGAGGCTTTTGTGATGACTTTATCAGGCCTTTTGTCATCTTGTGTTATTATACCTAAATAAACCAGCTTTCACTTGTGCACAACACCTTATATCTCCCTCGTAGTAAAGTCTATCACTTATAACTACACATTATAATTAGATCTTTGTTATCACAGCCTAGTAAACCAATCTAAGTAATTACGGTTTATCAAGTTTTGTGTTATTAATAAAGGTCAATATTTAATTTGGACGCTAACAGTTAATATAAAGTAGCATATTATATTCATTGGATAGCGCTTCGATGAAAGACTGTTTATTGCATCAGTGAGTATTTGCGAAAGCATCAAAACTTCAATGGATTGTTGATATATGTCTAAGGTTATAAAATTCAAGGTCAGTCAGGATCGTCCTGGAGGTATACAACGTCTAGTAAAGCTAACGAGGGATATGGTGGGCTGTGGTGTTTTTTACAAAGGTATACGATAAACTCAGTCCTCCCCAAGAGGACGGAGATAGCTATAAAGCTTGTCCGACACGACAAAAATAAACGGTCAGTCAGTATCGAATAACCCACCACCATATTACCTATAATTTAACCTTGTATTCAGCACTGTGCACCATTTACTTCTTTTCTTATTCTTATAGGTAATAATGTAAACTTCTAGAATGTTTCTGACAATCTTTTAAATCTACTCATCATTTATTAGTGTATACTGTCACAGTGTAATGAAATCACGTCAAAAAGTATTAAAAGTTGCTATATATCTTTGAGTAATCTAAATATTGGGTGATGTAGTTAAATTCTCGTCTCGCAGGTCGCATTTCCGGTTGAACGGTATCCGAAAAACGGTCAGATTGTAGATAATACAGCCATCATCGGCGATGTACCGTTCAGTTTTAATTTATGCTAATTTACACTATGCTCCGCTGTCAAATGACAGCAGAGAGTGGGTGGCGCTAGACGATGTAATACGTGTCTAGAAACTCTATCTGTAATCCCTATGCTCAATATTTTTTTAATGATTACGTGAATAGCACTAAGTAATTAATAATTTTTTTATCGTTATAAAGATACATCGTGGATTGTTGTCATATGTGTGTTTAATACGCCGTGAATCTGATATGTAAGGGTGCTCACCCTCTATGCCGAGCTCATATGCGTTTCTGGAATATTCTTAATTCAAGTGTCTCGCTTTATTATTGATAAGCAAACTAGTCAAATTTCATTAATTATTCTTTTGTTGTTTATTTATTTGTTCTGACTCTTTATTGCAGGTAAATGAGAGAACTTAGATTATCAAATTCAATGCCACGATGCGATTCTTCGGAATTACCTTTTAAACGCGATTACTTAATAAACATTTCTTTACTAACATGAAGTAGCTTGAAAAAATTGAAATAAGACTCGTCGAACGAGAATCCCCTTCGAATCGATATGCCACGAAAGTATGGCTATGTAACGTTTGCATGAATGGATTGTGAACTATTGACCTACCTCCACGTTGTCTGACTCCTTTGTATGAAAAAAGAGGGGCAAGGTGACATTTCGCTCCAGCCGGTATTCCATAATAGGGGCCTCAAATCATAGCGTAATTGCGGATGCCCTCTCTATTGCCGCATCCGTCTGACACGCCTTTGATCTGGTCCATACAACGATGTATGAACGGAGAGATAAACTATAACGTTGTATACAGAATTTGTATGATAATACTAGACTGAAGAGTTTCTGTGAAATATCACATACCTACGAATTCTAGTTTTGAGGGTTTATTTTAGGCTATGGAAGGAATTCATTTAACAATTATTCATTGTAAAGTCAACTTCTCCTGAGGATGCTCCGGTTTCGGAACGAAACGTGCGTAGAGGGTACATTGTCGAAGATCTGTTTATTGTGGAGTATAAGGATTGAAGAAATTATAAATCACACCATACAGATTCTCCTGCTTTTCGCGGACTATAGCAAATTAAGCTTAATTTTCATAATTATGGGGACTATTTATCGCCAAGCATAGAAAAAAAATGTTTCATTAAGGTTGTATAAAATAAACCCTAATTAAATCAAGGCGATTGAATCGTTTAGATTAAATAAGGAATTAAAAACATTAACGGCAGAAATCATAAATAATAATAAGTAGCGGGATATTTAAACTACAATTTGAAACAAAAACTAGTCAGGCATGATATCAAACACCGACAATCATGCGACTGTTGAATAAACGAAGAAAATAGCAACATTAGCATTCGCAAACAAAACATTAAGTACATTGAAGATGTAAAAAATAGCTAAATAAAACTTAATAAGGAGAGGTGTAATAAATCCACAATAAATTACCTTTTGTAACTAAGGAACAGTTAAGCGAGCCTCTCAAAGGAATGAAAAAGATACTTAGCGGCGACGCGTCTCAGACTTAACAGTTATAAGATGATTAATGTATGAATCAACCACCATTATCTTTTCTTCATTGCTGAGGGAACAAAGATTGAAATAAGGCATAAGGCTTTGCGGTCTACAAAAGTCTAATTACCACTGTCAACGATTGACGGACATACAGACAAGCGTGTTTGAGAAAGATGGCAGTACAGTATCACAAAAGCGTTATGTTCAAAGGTAAGAAGGTAATATGGGAAAAGTTTAAAGCTTTCTAATTACTGAGGTATTTGGTTGTGAAATCCAAGATAGCAAACGAAAGGCTCCTAAGGCTAATGCACAATCCAAATTAAAAAAGCGAAATATCCATTAAGAAAACTTTATTATCTGCTTAAAGTACACAATATACCCGAATCCCTGCAACTGCAACTACATTTTAGCTTTAAAAAAGATATTTAAGATAAGCAAATTAAAGTTGCTTTTGCATATTCGTTTAATACATCAATTGTTACACAAGGTTCTTCCATTACAATCTTAAACTTGAACGCATAAAGAGCAAGACTGGTCCACACTGGTCTCTCACTAGTGCACTCTTAAACTTTCAGAATAATTTTGCTTCTAAGCGTATGATCACATACGTGAGGGACTTTGAAATTTTCAACTAGTTTGGAGGTGCAAAATTATGACCTAATGGACAGCCGATTTGTATCTGTTTTCGCAAGCGTTTTGAAAGAAGCGATCTATGCTTCTAGCAAAAAGTAATCTTTATACCAAAGGAAAGATTGAGTAGTCTTAAGCAGTTGCAATTAATATTCTTGAAAACTTATGCCCGTTTTCACTAATGACGAAAAAAGCAATATCTATGGAAGTAACGTCTAATCAAAGAAAATTCCCAGGCATACCTTTCACCAATCGCTTTGATTGAACAACACATTTAACCTAAATTGTCTATGATTCTTGCCACCATATGTGGTATTGTGTTTGTATTATCATATATGTATTTCATTTTTCAAATGGGTATATAATTATTAAATTTATTATATTTTTATTTGTCAAGTGTCCCTAAAAGTTACACACCGCCGCGCCGCGCCGAATCGGTGTCATAACTTAAGATGGCGCTTAACTTCCTTATTCATCATCTAAGAGTTGCTTAAACGTTTTTCGTCTCTACGCATCAGCCAAATCATTACGCAAGCGATTTAAGCGTGTCCTAGGTTTCATTAAAACGGAAATTAGTCTATGAAGAAAGTCCATATACAGCAAGTTCCTAGATTACCAAGTTTTGAGATCAAAAGTCCCTAACGTAATCTCACTCTTGTACAAAGATACTAGACAAAAAGACCGCCCGACCCCCATTAGTCTGGCCTGATATATGCGCGCTCGCAATAACGCATAATATAACAAGGCACCGTTACTTCTCCGAACAAATATAGGCATAATGTTGCGCGGGATTCGATGTTGCTATTTTGCGGAGAACTCATTGTATTATACCTGGTATGGAATGCGAAGTGGTTACGTTAAGAGATTACGCAAAGTTGACAAGTTAAAGTAAAAATATCTCTTTACGCGATTATTTTGGAATGGGAACTTCTTTAGATACGTTGATCACTTCAAATTTTATGTTGATTCTTGACCACAAAAGATATGAGCTTTTTAAAACGAAGTCCCTTAACGCAACTTGTGGTTCACGTGAACAGGTACACATCGCGTAAGGAAAAAGCGTTATTCCCCCACTATGCAAGTTTTTTGGTTTAGACGGTGCTATTAGTATATTATCGTCATTCAATGTCATCATCATCACTTCAACCGATTGAAGTCCACTGCTGGACATAGGTCTTTTGTAGAGAGTTCCAAAATCCACGGGCCGCTTGCTTCGAGCGGCTCCCAGCGTCTCGTTTGATGTCGTCTGTCCACCTTGTTGGGGGCCGACCAACACTGCGTTTACCTGTGCGGGGTCGCCCTTCCAACACCTTGGAAGTTAAAAGTAATTTTTTTTCAATAATCACAAATAATGAAGTCTTTATCATATCTTCAACGGTCATATATGATAGAGTTAAAGAAGGTTTCACACAAGACTAGTATTTTTTAGGTTATCAATAGTTGATATGATGATCTGAATTCATCTGTCCACAATGAGCCCTATATTAAGAGTATATCTCCGGACAATCTTCTAATGCATTACGACACTTTGTAAATCCATCATCACTACAAACTCTCGGGTAAAAGGGCAACTCTCTAAAGAAAACAATCCATGTTACAGTTCAATCAACTCGAAGTCGTCCATTCCATCAATCTTCCCTCACGAGCACTTTGTTAACTTAATTACAGTGCGGTTCACGTGTGACAAAAGCATCTCGCCGCATTGTTGTGTGATGAATCGACGAACAAATCATTAATACGGACCAAAAAGCATGCAATTCTCTTGAGGAGACTAACGGAATGTACACGACCACTTGGTCGAAATATAAAAAATATATAAATTCAACTACATAAATAATAAAAGTTAAGCTTTATTTGCTATACTCCGCGAAAAGCAGGAAAAACTGTTTGGTGTTTATAATATCTTCAATCTTTATACTCCACACCATACAGATCTTCGGCAATGTACTCTCTACGCACTTTTCGCTCATACACCGGAGCTTCCACAAGAGATGTTGACATTACTCAAGTTCAGTGTAAAGTCTAAACTTTTCAGCCTTCAGTACCTGTTAAAGTATTTTATTAGATTAAGTTTAATAGTTTATACGAGTTTTTTATTAGATTAAGTTTAATACTTTATACGAGTGTTCTATGAGATTAAGTTTAATAGAACGTCAACACGCGTTATAGCATCGTGGTGGGTCATAACAGAGACTATAAATAAAAAGGCTGAAGTTGATAATCATAATTTGTAATCTACTTTTCACATCTACATTTTGGCAACAGAAAGCTTGGTAATATAAGAGAACAAGGTTCAAGATTTCGTATAGTTTATCGTCTGCTTCTAAGCTTGTTACTCGATGAATAAAACCAAACCTCTATACAATGGCTGTCAAGATCTTGGGACGATGTATGGACGTATTGCCGATGTTTTATTCATAATTAATATTTTTTGATTGGCAAGTATTTGGCGCAATAGCTTCGCAAATTATTGTGGGGAATCTTTTTTTAAATTTCCATCTCATTCTTTTGTATATTTTTCTTAACCTGGTAATTAAAATCCATGAATTTGTATAACTTAACAGTTTCTGGTTTGTTATGCTATGTCCGTTGTTGCTATAGAAATGTATGTTCAATAGCTAGCACAAATATTTAAAAACATTGCATTTACTATACAAACAATTACTCGACTGGACGACACAAAAGACTGGTAGCGTGTTAATCAATCAGGCTATACAGATCTGAGACGGACACTTTAAATACATACATAGCTGTATCAGTAGGTATTCGAACCGTTAGAGTAAGGAAAGAAATAAATAGAGAAACAAAAGACATTTATTTGATCATTGCATCTAGATTATTAAAGTAATTTTTCGTAGAGTTCAATAAAACCTATAATTTCTAAAAAAAAACTTATAAGCTCATGATACTATTTTACTGAGTCACATTGTAAAAGGAAATAAAGAAAACTCTATATTCCGTCATACCTTAAAAGTACTGTCGGGATTGTACAAATTCATAACTTATATAAGATTGTACAGTACAGTTACTTATTTAACCAAAACCATATTCATATAGATATTATCTGTATGGACATAATATTACTCTACAAATCCATTTAAGTGCTCCTTTATAAGAATTGAATATGTGAAATAAAGAAATAAAATGTTAAACACTACCTTATTTATAGAAGTTGTAAGTAGTTTTATACCTTTTATATTAAAAATCTTTTAACAACGCTCTGTAATAAAAGTCAATAAAAAGCTCAGAAACCAATTATGCAGAAAGTACACTCAATATAAATCAATTTATGGCTTGGTGAAAACGTAAGTCTGGTCTCATATTACCTCACCTTAAAAGGATTGACTGGATATATACGCGGTACAAAGAAAGTGGATATGGTATGTTATGAATTTATGATTTTTATTAATTTGCAGAAAAAATAGTCCACCTAAGGCAACCATTAGACGATCATTCTGGAATCAGAGCAATCTGTGATCTCGGTCAAAGTAATCGTGCGATGTGTGCATTGATAAACTTTATACATTAACTCCCATTGGAAAAAACTACTCCGATATAAGTTGGCAGTTATTAGTCAGAATATTTCCAGATGCTAGTGGTAATAACTGGGCCAGAGACTTCGCATTCACTTTTAGGTACGGAGAAAACGTAAACGCTAAATTTGGTCTTCCAAAGTCAGAAACCTATTTTGTTAAAGGCTTTACTGTCGCTTCGAGGCCACAAACTCTCATTTAATGTATTTATGAAGCCAAAAGTAAAACGAATTGATACATGATCGTAAATATAAAAAGAATTGGATGTTAGATTACTGAAACACATAGAAACTAAGGTGATAAGGTGGTTGGAAACTGACGCTAGATTAATAGTAATGTAATCTAAATGACTAAGCTAACAATGTAATAATTTGATGCGAGATTGGCGTCAATTAAAAGATCGAGGACTTGATATAAAAAAACCTTTTCTGGTCTCTGGTCATCTGATATTGCACCATAGCCTATTTCACAATAAATTAGATTAATGCTTCGATTTATAGCAATGTTGCTTTTTGCGTACTTATGGCAAGGCGTTTTAAGTGTTTCCTGCGTTGAGATTTACTCTTAGTGCCAAACAAGTTTAAGGCATAGTTGGAATAAGTTTAGATAAGCGAAAATGGACTTTCTGGCTGACATATTTGCTTATCAAATTTGAGCAAAAAGAATGAAAAAATGGTTAACTATTTATTTAAGTATTTAGTGTGATATGGCAAGTTATAATGCTGCTTAACCCCGTAGAATAGAATAGAATATAATTTTATTCTTCACTGTTTACAGAAACAGTTTTTTTAGAAAGGCGGTTGACAAGGCCTAGAAAAGTATTCAAAACAGTACACCCACAGCCGGGCGTACAATTATATTATTAAATTAGTATAGGATAAAAAGGATTTCCGCAAAGTAACGCCTGCTTCTATCCAATATCCAATAAACATAATAAAAAAAAAAAAAAAAAAATCTTGTCGTTTTGACGAAAAACCTAACCAGACCAAGCACTTGACTTTATTACACACATAACAAAATACAGAATAATGTGATAAGATCATTATTAATAGCTGCCAACGGAAATTATCCTTAATGGTTCTGAAATCTCATACGATACACACGTATAATTGTCAACTTAAGATTCAATTTAAAAGTTCAGAAATTATTATTTTTCGAACTATACAAATTTCGCACTTAATTTTTCGTTGGGAAGATACCATGCAGTTTTTTGATACAATGGTAAGGAAAGAACTAGATCAAATAGGTTTACCCCTCGCTACCCTTAGCCTTATATAACCAGATCTAGAGCTGGCAAAATAATTAATCTTTTATAAGATTTCTAAGAATATTATGTATTCCTAAAATAAATCACTCCAAAAAATATGCTGTGCGAAACGAAGGTATACTAAACTTTACAGTAGCATAAACCTGATTCGGATTTCTTAAAAACTAGCTTACCTGCGCAACTTCCATCCATCCATCCATCCATCCATACATCCATTCTCACAAACTTTCGCATTTATAATATTAGCAGGACGGTACGCATGCATTCATTGTCCCATATGCCTTGCTACTTGCTGTTATCAGTGAAGAGTTATGCCCTTTATCTCCGACAATATTTATCAAATCATCATAAAAATTAGACAATACATGCTTGATAATATACACTCTCATTAAAAAAATAATTATTAAAATCGGTTCAATTTTAACGGAGCTATGAAGTAAAATTGATAAAAAATTTCTTCCCAATTCCCGGAGGAAACTTATTGTTTATCGGGATAAAAAGTAGCCTGTATGTTGACCCGGGATATCAACTACCACTATACCAAATTTTGCCCGGACAGACAGACAGACAAAAATTAAATAAAAATATGTTTTGGACTCAGTATCGATTATAAATATTATTATTATTATTCCCCGGTCAAAATTTTAAAAATATATTAAATGTACAGAAATCTTCCAGTAACAGTTTTATTTTAAGTATAGATAGATAGATAATCTATTCTTAATCTAGGAAAATATAAATAATTACTACCATATATTTAGTGATATTTCTAGAATAACTAGATACAGATCGGGGTAATCGGAGTAACGAACGAATATTACAGTTGGAGTCGGGACTTGGATCGGACCATAAACTGGCCCTAGCAGCCAACTTCATTACCATATGCAAATTATCGACTCAAAACAGATGAAATATTTGATGCAAATTCGAAATGCAATACATGTTAAAATCGTATATTTTATGAAATAACGATTGCACACTCGAAATTACAATACTTTACTGGTACGTTAGGCAAAAGGCGCTATTAGACTTACGATAAATAAGGATTGTTTTTATAGATGGATTATTATATTTTACCTCTTAACGTTGACCTCTGTAGTCCTTCTATTTTACTTTTGTAATAATAATAATATTTTTCATACTATTTATTATTTTTATTATAAACAAGATAATCCGATTAACTTAGTATCACAATTTACTATACTCAAATCAATTTCGGTAATACCAAGTTTATTGTTTTCAATACAGACATAAACGAATATTAAAGTAGACATAAAATCTATCCTAATCAACCTATTGCAAAAAAGCATAGCGTAGCGTTGATTCCTTACGAAAGATTTGCCACGAAAGCCATTTATTGAAAATAATCCAATATGTAAATTATTCTCAGACAAAATTACATACAGGGGTTCCTTTGGGGTTGACCTAATTTTTTATCAATCTATTGCTTTGTCCTTCGCTCAAAAATCAACTTATCAAGGTTATTTTTCGCAGAGAACCTTAGTCAAGAGTTGGAAATGTATATATCCCGGGAAAAAAGCCGACAAAGTTGTGACAAAAGCTAGTAAATTGATAAGCGTTTGTAGCATTTCCATATTCATCAGATGTGGATCTAATCCATAGGCCGAGATACCGTACACTGGCCATCATAAATACGAGTGCAGCAACGGAGTCCGGCGTGGGCAGTGATAAATTGCCCAACAATTTACACCCTGAGCCCTGACTAATGCCGGACTAATGAACTAACGACACGGAGAATAATCTTGGAAGGATCGTGAGGATACGAGTTATGTACCACATAAATACTATTACTATAAAGAGAGTCTGCAAACGAAGTCGCATCTTTTTATAATTATTCCAACTAGCGCTAAAAGTTGTCGTTTGAATTCCGAGGGAAAAGTTGATTTTCCCGGGATAAAAAATAATCCTGTGTCCAGCAAGCTACATATTATTCGTCGATTTTCAGCAAGGTTGGTGTAATTTTTCAGTCGAAAATAGGTAGCAGATAAATAATCACTACTTACTTTAAAAGGTACTTTCGTATTTGTTATCTTTTATATTTTTTCTTGTGTGTATGTCATTGAACTCCTCCTAAACGGCTGGACAGATTTGAATGATTTTTTTGGTTTGTGTTTGGGTGGCACCTTGGATGGATTAGATTCACAAATCAGCCCGACAGATGGCGCTGGGGTCCGCTAGTATTTATATGGATTAAAAAAAAAATAATAATCAACTTAAAAAAGGAAAAGAAAAATGTTTAAAGCTGTGTATGAAGGTCGTGAAAGTAAACGGTTGTCAATGTTAATTTTGTTGCCAATAGGCTCAGCTAACAATCAGCCAAAATTTTTTGTCTTATGACTTTGTCCTATCTCTCAAATATAACATTATTATTAAATATCATTGGTACCAATATATTTCATTTTGCGTTAAGAAACCAGAGGAAGTGGTTGTAATTAAAGAATGAAATATCACCGGCGTCAACCTCTTAGTATGCATTGGGGACATTTCGTAAATCTGTACTAGGTATGCTAATGCTTGTTTATCTAAAGCAATAATTTTCTCTTTATCTATTCAAATTAGGACATAATACTAAACCAAACAATAAAAGCAAAGGACTTACCGACTATAGATATAAATTTCAATATAGTAAAACCTATAAAAAGAAACAACTCAAAAATAAATATACAAAGTCCTAGAGAATAAAATTCCTTAATTGGTTTTTGCGTTAGAAATAAAAATGACCTGTCACTATTTAAATATACATCATATCCTTTAACAAAAATGAAAATAATAGGTTTAATATTTAGATTTAACCAACGATTTTGGGGACTGGCTAACCTAACCTAACTTACTTCGAAACGAACCCGTTATTCTAGTCAATGACCTCGCGAGTATTTAGGCATGCTAAAACAACGACATATGAGGCAGTTTTTCATTCTTCTAAAACAGCTAAAAGCTGGATAGTTATATGACCAAAGTTATATAACTATCCAGCTTTATATTCAAAACATTCACTTAAGGCCATTATTCAGAACAGTCTACAACAACAGGTCTCGACGGAGTTATATGCAAATTTTACCCACGCCGTTTCCATGTTCCGATGCATACAAATATTAAAGTATCTGCACTTATCTCGCCGATACTTGTGACAAATCGTCCCTGCGGGCCGTATGCTATTGACTTGCTATCAGCCAAGACGGAGGTGATAACTCCCGAGGCAAAGCACGGTTCAATACAAACCACACGCATTCGCTTGTATTTTATATACCAGAAGTACTTGAAGACTGCATTGTTTTAAAGGAAAGTTGTTATCTGGTACCTTGCTATGTACATATTGGGATTGCCAACATTGGTAAGTTCAGTGTAAAAATGCTATAGGGAATGGTTTACGACTTGCGTGAGAATGTTCTTTACCTTAGTTTTCTCGAATCGGGCTATCTGATCATAGAATTATAGGGGTTAATAGTTGACTAATACTTCACTGTAATCCACATAGGGTCTAGGCCCTTGATATTGGAAGCAGCGGGTCACTAATGTTTCTGTTTCTATCTTTCGCAAATCAGCATTTCATCTACAGTGCTTTTTTCCACTACGAGTTATTCCTTGACTTGCAATCTTACCTGCGGGTTAGTGAAGAGTCTAAGATGTTAACGGGGGGGCATTGCAGTCAAACCTATACTCCTAATCGGTTTCTACACGACATCGTATCGGATCGCTAAATCGATTAGCGGCTCTTCTTTGTCGGCAGAGTGGTAAATAGCCACGTCCGTGGACTCTCTCACTAGACCACAGAAAATTCTGAAATTAGGATATACCGAATTGCCCTTGCCTACGATCGAAACCGGGAACTATAGCGCTCACCGCTGCGTCAGAGAGGCCGTCGTCCTTGCAAGAGTTATTGATACTTTTGTCGTTTAAAAGGACGTTTTACTATAGGACGTCCCTACTAATATTATAAATGTCAATGTAAGTTTGTTTGTTACGCTTTCACGCAAAAACTACTTAACCGATCCTCATGAAACTTTGTACACGTATTCTTGGAAGTGTTAGAAGTAATATAGGATACTTTTTATCCCTACATTAAGCTCGGTTCCTTTGGGAGAGGGGATGAAAGGGTTTGACGATTTACACCATAACTCCGAAAAATTATAACCGATTTAAATAATTATTTTTGTACTATAGAGGGTATAATATGTTTTTAATTTTGCCCAAACTTTGTGTAGATCTGATGAATGTGGTTGGAGATAGAGGACGGAACTCCGCAGCGGACAGCAGCAAACCCCTCATATTTAAGGCTTAGCGATACTGAATACTTTAATTTTTTTTAGAACTACAACTAAATTGAATGCCACATTAAAAAACAAAATCAAACACAGACGAAGTCGTGGGCAATAGCTAGTCTTAAATAAATATGCCGCATAGAGCACGACCCTCTCCTAACTACTAATGAATCCTGTTTAAGTTTCTTGAAATATATTAGATTTATTACCTCTAAGTTTTTAGTCTCGTATACTAGTTTTCTTTTAATAATCCACCAATCCACACTGGGCCAGCGTGATAGGTTACGACCTATAGTCTTTTTATTGTGGGTGGAGACCCGTGCCCTGTATTGGGCCGGTAATGAGTTAAGACCAGATAGATCTTCTGGCAGTTAGATATTAAGACAATTTTAGCAAAGCACGATCTTATCTTATCTATATTATACGATTATATCTATATTATTTTACAGAATATAATATTTAATTTTTCTTTAATAAATACTGTATCCAAATTAATATATGTTACGCCAATTTTAGCATTATTTTTCTCCCTAATGTCGAAAAATAGCATCGATGCTTTCATTATAAAGTATTGAAATATCTCAATTATACGTATATACTCTTAAATCTATTATTCAAATGTACACTACAAAATATAACAATGAAATCATAAATAACAAAGAGGAAAAAGAAAATACAGTCGAACTAATTAACAAATAATCAATTTAGATAGAATAAAGAAACGAAAACGATTTCACGGAGGCCTAGGTCTTTTATGAAAATTTTGAACCAATATAATTAACTGTGATCCTATGATCCTTTGTTATCTATTTATATAGGTATTTATGTTATATATTTTATTTGTATGTATATGTAATATATTTATATATATATTAAAATTATATTTATAGAGATATATATATATATAATATATAAATGTTTTGTGTAATGTATAATTTTAAATATTATTTATTGCACCACCTACCTCTTTTCTATGTTTTTTCCTTTCACGCCATTGGTTGCCTGGAATAAATCGCTATGTAGCGATAAGGCCACCAAATTGTCCTCTCTTTATATGTATTTATATCTCTGTAACTACTTTTTTTCTTTGGTGTACAATAAAAGTGTATTCATTCATTCATTAATTCATTCATAAGTCAGTATAATAGCGTCTACTGCTTAACCGATGGCGTTCATAGTTTAGTCACGCTAATAAAACAAACCAGTACCAATAGTGGAGCATGTTCGACCTTACGCCGACGATTAATCGTCTTATTCTAGATCGGATTTATGCGAGTTCTAAAAGCCATTAGAGCTCCATTGCAGGCCCAGCCGCCGACATCCGCCTGCATTCAGCCGTCGTATTGCCTATCTCTGACAATTGTTCGATTTCTGAGACGCGTTCAAATTTTATGAGCCACAGAATATAATAAAGACTACGGTTTCTAATTTCAAACGGTATTTTAGGTACAGTAAGATAACTTATACTATAGTGTTTAGATTAGAGTACATCGCTGTACTGTAACTCAGTATAAACTAGACGGCCGAGGGGCGCAGTGGGCAGCGACCCTTCTTTCTGAGTCCAAGGTCGTGGATTCGATTCCCACAACTGGAAAATGTTTGTGTGATGAACATGAATGTTTTTCAGTGTCTGGGTGTTTATCTGTATATTATAAGTATTTATGTATTATATTCATAAAAAAATATTCATCAGCTATCAGAGTACCCATAACACAAGCTACGCTTACTTTGGGGTTAGATGGCGATGTGTGTATTGTCGTAGTATATTTATTATTTATTTTATTTTATTTAAACTTAACACTACTGTACGTGTGAGTACTGTTTTTACTTTCCTTCTATATTCTCTCCTTCTTTAACAGACTTAAAGAAAAATAAACTTATCATCAGACTCGCCATCCAAAATTCTGAAAGTCAAGATGGCATGTAAATCTTGACGTTGGATAGCAATATGTGAGTTAAAGTAGGTACGCAGAGTAAATGAATTTTCAATACCCTTAGCATTGTAAATTAAAAAAAATAAAGTTGTGAACAAGGACTACGAAAAGAGATTTTACTAGAGCTAATAAAGTATTCTGACTAGTGTTGCCCAAATTCAGTCTTGGTCTTGCAGTCTTGGTCTTGTTCTTGCGTTTTTGCAAGACCAAGACCAAGAACAAGACCGCGTATTTTTAGCAAGACCAAGACCAAGACTGACCGTGCAAGACTTGAGCAAGAACAAGACATAGCCTGCAAGACTCTTGCGTCTTGCAGCTAGGACTTAGCGCTATTTCACGGAGTAGTTAGGTGTAACAGTTCGGTGTATAGGTAGGTAGGTACGCTTAGGAATTCTATGAGACGCAAAAAACTATATCAAAGAATATGAAAAACTGGACCTATGCGCATTACGACTAATACCATAAACATAGCGAATAAAAAAATATCTATTAAAATCAAACTGAGTGCATGCATAGTTATGTTTTAACCATCGGCACTTTGATAATGCGGCATCAAAGGTTTTGTACTTACTTCTCAAAGAAATTTGCCGCTTTTCGGAAGTACATGGTTATGATACACGCGCCGGCGGCTTCTTTTGAAATCTAAAACAATCGTTGCCGCCGCGCCGAAATCATAAAATTTGACACTATTCATGCAAAATAATTTCGAATTTTAAGAGTACCTACAGGTGTTCCAAAGAATAAATAAGTTTCAGATTGGTGATTTTAGATTGGTGGAGGACGCATGAGACAGAGTATCCGATTTTATCGAAAATGGCCCGTGATTTTCTCTCAATACCTGCAACTTCAGTACCTGCTGAGAGGTTATTTTCTAAAGCATCATTAGTAATTAGAAAACATAGAAATAGGTTAAGTGATGAGTCAGCCAGATGGTTACTTTGTATTAATTCTTGGTCAAAAGAATTGATATAAAGTATCATAACCTAATGATAAAGCTGTTGATTTGTGTTGTATTTTATTTTTTATTCAAATAAATGATAAATCGTAAAACTCTTTTATTAAATTTCTTATAAGTTGAGGGTTCAATCTCTTTCTAGACAGATAAGTATTGTTCTTTAAAATACAGTCAAGTTATTGTAATTAATTTGTTTTTTTACATGTTTTAGCAAATGTAAGTTTTACATGACACGCACTTGATAACTTGATATTTGTATCTATTGTATACTGCTAAAAGTCCTGGATTATGGATAGTTTCGTTTATAGGTAGATTAGGATGATATTGATAGCGATCATAATGGTATTAGATAAAACGAGCCCGTGTTAAAAACTATTGACCACTTTAAAGAGCTTAATCCGGATAAGGCAAATATTCCACTTGTAACGAATGAACGATCACGCAATGTCAACAATTTGACTTCGTAAATAATGGCCACGCAAGCTCCTGTTGCTTTTATTTGTAATCACCAAGACCTTGCACCGTATACTTGGTAATCATAGTGATCTATCAAATTACATTTATATTGAAGGAAATAACGCCTTGCTTGGTCATTATATCGTGAAGGTCAGACCAACTGTCAGCTTGCTTTGTCATAGGGTTATTAAGTGGGCTTAAGATCCTATTTAAATGAGTCTACTTACTTCATCTACCTACTTATGGTTACATTTATGTGGGACACTTAACAATAATCTAGTAGAAAAATATCAAAGTTAACAGTGCTTACTTTGCATCGAGCAACATCGATTAATAGTGATAGGTCTCTTTGTCTAAGAATTAATTATTGAAAAAAACAATCGTATAATATTTTGTTGTCCTACATTCTTTTTTATCTCTTCCTAGCTTCTTTAATTCCCATCTGCTATATAATCCGTCTCTTGAAATTGCTTTAACTTCCATGGGATTCCATATTTATAGGATAATTAAAATAAATCTAACCTGGTAATTTGAAATATATTATTTGAATACATTAGTGTACTAACACTAGGTCGTTATATTTAAATGTCTTAGCGAAAAGCCTTGTAAATATGGTCGATAAGTGGTTCTCACAGCCTAGACTGTCTAGCTTGTGATCATATAATAACGTTTATGTATCTAGTTGTCCTGCAACGATTAAACATGTTTATTTAATCGAATCATTTGATTCGATCCTCTTATTTACATATTATGAATCCGAGCATGTAATATCTACTTTAAAACGATCAGAAAGTAAAAGATATAAAGGATCCTGCGACTTAAACCAGAACAGTTGTATTAATACCGTTTAGTATTGAAAATTCATTCATTAAGCCCACAGGTAACTAAGCGGCTGTCAGATACCTTGGCGAGAATATAATTAGTCTGGCCATTCAAAGGGGATTTATTGCTACCCCCTGATTTTTTTGATATTGGTATATAGTGCACTTTAATAAGTTTAAAACCATTTTTTTATACTGTCATTTGGTTTGTGCTTCGTATTAAAATGTTTGTACCTTAAAATTTATTAAACTCTGTTCCTCATCCTGCAATGGAAGTAAATAAAACATCTAAAACACTCAAAAGTACAGAAAAAGTAAATAAAATATATATCTGATTAAAACTTTGTTTTAAAGATGGTACCGCTCTTTCTTATAATACGATTTTCATTAAATTAAGCATCATAAAATTTAATTTCTAACCCAAACAAATCGAACGAATTATGGAAAAAAAATCTAATTTTATAACTTAAATTAATGTCCAATTACATTAATATGATTCCGAGTCGCATCTACGTCTCTAAAGAGTTATAAATCTCAATTTATTAATTATTTATTCATAGGTCGGGTTACTCCAAGGCGACTTTCCTTAGCCATACTGAAACCGCGGGATATCCGAAGGAATACATAAAAACTGGATGTACGTCTATTTAAACCCCTAATAAAATATTTAAGCTATAATTGAATAGATATCAGTGTGATTTCGTTTACGTTTTGTGAATATTATGTTAGTTGAGTGCTAGATTTAAGTGAATATTTTAAAGATACCAAAGATCAACACGCAAGTGTTGTTATTTAAACAGACCTTTTACCTTTAAAGCTACCAAAAATGTCTCTTCCGTAGGTTATTGGTATTGATTAAGCCCCACAATGTTTACTTAAATCATTTGCATAATAAAACATTCTAGAAACATACAATAACCGAGGTATCTGATAATTTATATTTAAATACAAATTTTAACCTTCTGCCACTCATAAACTGGGATTAATTTTTTTTTTAGATTTTGACGTAAACATAATAATAAAATACATTTATTTCTGGAAATGTATATAACAAACAAATTCAGAATGCTATCCGTATTAGTTGTTATAGTTATTATATAATTGGTTATTTGCAGGACATCAATAAAAGAGATTTTAAACAAGCTATTGATATAGTAATTATTTTTATTTATCTTATGGGTCGTTTATGGGATCACGTCCAAGAACAGTGCTAATGAATCTGTGGATTGTCAAGTTTTATAATTCTGGACTTAGCAAACGGAATATGAATTATTAATATCGGTAGATACTCAAATGGTTAACCGCTTCCCCGTCACCCTGATCTCGGATCCTCGTCGCTTCCCATCGAAAAAAAAAAACACCGCTCAAGTGCACACCATCTGGCGGCTACATGTGTTAATTCCTTGCATATGTGTTCCTATTGGAATCACTCGTATGTTGACGGGACGCGCAATCGACGGGGTTATGAATGAGTGAATGTATGAACTTGTAACCGTTAGAAACGCCGTTTGGTAATTTATGCAGTTGGTTTTCAGTTTGGACTCTGAATATTTAAGCGAGGTCATCCAAAAGTCTCAAGCTCAAACGTAAGCTAAAAAATTGGTTGCCTGTAAAGTCGGTATACGGGCGAAAGTTTTACGTGACAACGACTTTGAGTGGTAAAATAATTTTAATGTGAATATTCATTCGTATAGTAGGAAGAAGGATGAAATAATAGTAACAATTTAAAACATTTATTTATACAAAGAATTATATTTAAAACATTAATTTATACAAAGAATCTCGCACTGAATTTCATATTAACAAAATTTTATTTTTACCTTTACACATACATACGTATTTATATACAAATATACATACAATAACTTGCAATACATTTGCGTACAATGAAACAGCGTTTACTACAAAGGGACGCATGCCTTTCACTTTTTATGTCTGTCTCTCTCGCTCTTAGGCGGGCTAACCATGCCCGAGTGGAAGGGACGCGTGCCTCTCACTCGCTCTCATTGTGAGCGCATAACGTGAGCGGAGCGTAACGCAGTTTCTTGAAGTGTCACCCGGCAAACCAATTTATAAGACGTTGTCACGTCAATAAAACTCATTTTATGAGACAGTATGGGTAAGAATTAATTGTTCTATTGTAGGATGCATGTTGAGTAACGAGTAACCCAACCACATATATCATAAGAACCTTCAAATTGAGAGTGAATAGAATATGTGTAATGAAATCAACTAATGATTTTATAGAAAACGTGTCTTTGAAAAGTTCTCTCTTCTCCCTACATTTATTTGAATAAAGACGCGTTAAGTTCCAATTTATACCTATTTAGATCGATTAGAAACATATTCTAACAAGTAATAATAGTATTATGAAAATACTTCGTCGTCAGTAATGCACTCTATTCATCTATAGGTAAAGTATAATTTAATACCAATCTTCATAAAAAAATCTTAATACACTTGAAAATAATGGAGTTCTTAGGTAACAAATATTTAAGAAAAAATACAACCAGTTTGAAAACCTTTCCCTTTTTACAGTTGGTTTAAAATCCATCGAAAACAAATATTAAATATAATGAATTGATAATTAGGTTTGACTAATTAACGACCATGTAAATACCGAATTAAGGAATTTCTTCTAATGGGTACGTTTTGGTGGTCACATTTGTGAGACGGCGCCTGCGCAGAGGGACGTCCGGACCGTGACATTAGAGGAATAGCCAGCTTTTTTACCTATTTTTGAGTCCTGTCCATCTTTTATAAGAAGGCAATAAATTAAATGTGTAGTTAGCTAGTTTGAGCTACGTTTTTAAAATCTTACGATGGTTTTCCAACAAGATCTTTGGATTTTTGGTAACGCATTCGTTCGAAATCTCGATATCAGCATATCCTAACACCTAATATTTATACGTTTTTATATGACAAAAAAATAAACTAAAACTTTAAATGTTGACGAACCAACTTGAAAAAGCTCGGATACAAAACACGTGGTTCGCTGAAGCATTGATAAAATGTGAAATCTGGTGTATGAAAGCGATGAACCGCATCTTTATTACTTTCGGGACGATTCTTTATACCTATCTATCAAAGAGAAGTATCTTTAACCAAGAAAATTAAAATTGATTACTTTTTGAGGTGCTACATAATTTTGAACTATTAAGTATAAATCTAGCAAAATATCAAACTCAAAATTTAAGATACCGGTGAGGTGTCTGAGGCGCTACAAAAAATCTTATTTGCACATTTTAATAATTGACGAGGGCATCTATAACTAACTCTTGTTATCAGCAAGTTATAGTAAGACAGCATAACCCAAATTCTCTTTCTCTAGAACAATTTTTGAAACGAAAATCAATTAACCTTTCGGTGGTAGTGAGGGAAATTTTCGAGAAATATTCTAGACTAGGCTTGATATATCGCTAAAGACTTTTTACACAGAACTTTTGCACCAAACAACTATACTCCTTAAATATCACGTAACGTACATACAACCCTCATTATCGAATCAAATTAGCAACAATCTAAATCTTTTTCTGATCTGAGCTCGGCGATGAAGTAACTCTTCGCGGCAGATTTTAATGTCGTACTTTTTTATGCACATAACATTATAATGGGAACTAGTTTCTGTTCACACAACCAGTCCGCTTTCGATGGCGTAACGGTCTTTTGAGAAACCTTAGTAAGCGAAAACCAGATAAGACGGAATAAATACAAGAACGCCCCGAATAAAAGTGTTAGGTTACTGTGTTTATGTATATTTTTCACTAAAATGAACACCAGAAATCCATAACAGAACGTAAATTTTAACAGCTCAATTGAAAAACATTGAGGCTTGCCTAGTCGGTCTAAGCTCTATATGTTTTTTCATATCTAGTGTCCAGTATGATAACATTACTTTGAAGTCTAAAGGTTTATGTTAGCTTAGCAAATTCTTCATTAAAGATGACGTCAATTTATCAAATTTCCTGGAAGTTGCCAATCACATCCTTTTCTTGTTGAAAGCTCTAACACAGAGATATACGCGAGTTGCTAACTCAAAAATGTATACTCAGGCCGCAGGAATATTTTTTAAGAGGCAAATTAAATGAGAACATAAAAAAACTTCAAGACAAATACAAACTAAATAAATCTTGGAATAGGATATGGTAGGTATATGGTGGTACTAATCTTGAAAACATCTGCTAATATTCGAAAAGAAATACATGTTAAAAACTCCCACCCTAGTTACACGGGAATCTTCCTAGAAAGAAAACGATGGATCTTGGATCCCCGAGTTGCCAAATTAAAAATAAAGACAAATCAACAAAAACGCTGGAATGTATCATTCTATAAACAAAAATCGATATAGTCTTAACTCAGACGCCGACTGGCAGATACCCGGCCAGACTGAGATGGAAAATAAAAGGCTGTTGTTAGAAAGGGACGAGCACAGTAGTACGTTGGTTGCAGCTGTCGCTCACGTCACAAGGGCCTAGGGAATTATTGGACCCGCTCGACCATGGACTTGAATAAACATTTGTGAAAGCTATGGGATGTTAACAGTAACATTATTATTACACGAGAACACAGTATTGATGCTACTGTGACAGTGACGATATATCGCCAATTAAATATAAAATATAAGGGAAATAAAATAGTTTTTTTACTAAACTTCTGAAAAATAAGTTCTCAAATTGTATTATTGATGATGAAAATTAATATACATATCACAGTTTTATTGCTACAAAATTTTAAAAATGAAACAAAATGATTATACCTAATAATAAATTTCAGGACTATTTTGCGTCCATTGGATAGTCGGGTTATTCTCACTCAGATTGCGGATTGTGTAAAACTAGTTTCCAATTATCCATTCCATAGCAATCATCCTAGGTTTTTTTGTAAAAAAACACTGTTTTCCTACAATCCTGCGATCATTATATTTTACTGAATTACCTAAAAGTATCGAATAAACGTCGCTGAACAAAACGTGACGTATGATAACAGACTGAATGAAAAATATATTCAATACTTATAATATTAATGAAGTTCCACATTTACAATAAATGATTGTTCTTTATAAATCAATGCAACAGTCAACATACAACAAGATCGCTTCTCGACAGTTATGGTGTTTGCGGAACTGCATTAATTACTAATAGCGACAATTCACCAGCCATAAATCCATAAATGGCTTTAGTTATTCCATGTTCTGTTACCATTGTCTCTGTGCAACCACCAATGGCCCAAGAGCGGATGGAAAATTTCAAGAACGTACTTGACAATAGCTGGAATATGTGTGCTCGGAATATGGGTATCTTATGAACAAATAGACCTCAGAAAAAACTTCTTCATTTTTTCGAGTAATATTGTGTTTTATCGGATGTGCGGTGTACTATGTGCATCCCAAGTTTGTGATTTTTATTTAGTAACAGCGAGGACGCTTAATATCTAACGAAAGCAATATTCAATTGTAATAAAAGTTATCAGAAATGTATGTCCTATATGTATGGCCTTTTATAGCACATCGGGTACTTTTTAACCTGGATAAATGTGCAGTTCCTGTGGCACAGCTATGTTTTGTTTTCCAAGGGTCAAGAGATCGACATGGTTTTCTGGACAGTTGTAGCACTGCACAGGTAACAGAGAATAAATACCATAGGCATACAAATCCGACGCCAACGAAGTCGACGACAACAACTAGACGATCATAAAGGTTGTTGTAAAGGCTTAATCGACATACCCAGTCAGTCATATCAAAGAGAAGATTTTTTTTTTTTTTTATTTAACCCTTTTTTTAGTAAGCAATATATTAATTTAAGTAATTTAAATAGCACTAAACGGTGAAGGAAAACATCTCGAGGAAACCTGCATGCCTTAAGTTCTACATAATGTTCTGTTGATCAAACAGCGTGTGAAGTCTACAAATTCGTACTTGGCCAGCGTGGTAGACTACGGCCTAAACCCTTCTCATTCTGAGGAGACCCGTGACCTGTAGTGCACCGGTAATGCTGATGATGATGATATTGTTGATGAAAGAGGAGAATTAAAGAGATATGAGATATGAGAATATATTATTATACTTAAGCTTTTTCAGTACCTTCCCAATACTTCCCACCGGCTCACTGGCCATGCGACTGGTCTAAATGTAAGCATCGAACAGTGGATAAGAGCCTGCAAACAATTAGATTCTCGTTTTTGCCCCACGGTCGTTCGTGCAACTATCACAGATAAGGTAGCCCATAAATAACCTCTAATTACTTCCTTTGTTCATCGAGAATTAGAAATGCTTAGTGATTAAACTTTACTTAAAACTAACGAAACATTCGATCTAATTACGCTTGTTGGCGATAAACTTGGACCATTTTAAATTAAATATATACAAACAAATTAAGAAACCAGAAGTAGTTTTCAAAAAAATTGTCCTCAATATATCGTTTATGCTCTGCAATAATAATACAAAAGTAACGGAGCAACGGTGCAATACACTCATGTCTCAAGAAACATAACATTTAATTTTAAATTATAATATAACACAACTTATAAAATAATTATAAGTAGTAATGTAAGACCCTAATCATTATAATATTAATAAGAATCAACTGCAAAGCAAAATCCAATACTATGAAGACGTCAAAAGTCGGTATTTGACAAACACAGTTCAAAGTTGAGACGTTGTATGAGTGAGCTTACGAGTATCATAGTGAATATGAAATCTTTTTTGTGTGACTTTATTATGCTGAAGATTAAGCACTGACCAACAGGGATCTCAACTTCTAAACCTATGATAGGTAAAGGAGTTTTGATCAATAGTGTTACATTCATCATCATCACATCAACCGATAGACGTCCACTACTGGACATAGGTCTTTTGTAGGGAGTTCCAAGTTCCACGATTCTGAGCCGCTTGGATCCAATGGCTACCTGCGACGCGCTTAATGTCGTCTGTCCACCTCGTTGGGGGTCGACCAACGCTGCGCTTACCAGTACGGGGCTGCCATTCCAGCACCTTGGGACCCCAACGTCCATCCTTTCTCCGAACTATGTGCCCGGCCCATTGCCACTTAAGCTTCGCGACTCGTTGAGCTATGTCGGTAACTTTGGTTCTTCTACGAATCTCCACATTTCTGATTCGATCGCGTAGAGATACTCCGAGCATAGCTCTCTCCATCGCCCGCTGAGTGACTCTAAGACTTCTTATGAGGCCCACAGTTAACGACCATGTTTCAGAGCCATAGGTCATCACTGGCAACACGCATATTATATTAATGGAAACAATGATATTATACTATCGATACTTTTTAATACTAACATCGATATTTTTTTTTATTTAGGTATTTCTCAATATTATGTTCACTTGGAACTATCTAGTAATAATAACATACAACAATCTAAATGATAATAAAAAAAAGTATTTACTAAGAATATAAGTGGGCAAAGAGTTGGACGTAACAAATAAAAAGGTACTTTTAAACATTGATGTTTAATACACCCAGTAAAATGTATATAAATTTACAACCAAATAGGTATATATAGTGAAAATTCCTCACAAAATCGCTTATATCGGCTAGTCTATTAATTACTAACAACCACAATCATTTCTCGAAGCTAGAAAGATCATTAAATCTGAAGCAAAATGGTTTATAAAGGCAGCACATAAAAGATCAATAAACGAGTAAACCATCTCAACGTTTTCAATTCGTCATGAATCTACAAACGATGGGATCTCAGATTTAACTAGCATGGTTCGCAGTATTACGAGATTTATATGTTAACATCTGAAAATAAATTATTAATTGCAATGTAGCATTGAAGATAAATATTTAATATGTTTAATTTTTAAAAAAATCATCAAATATTTTAGATATAATGTACCTACTCAAATGAACTTTAAACTTACAAAAACTTCAAAATCTAGATGCAATGATAGAGACGAAAGGGTCAGCAAAAAAGTCCGTAATGTTATCGAATTTGTTGAAATAACGGTTTTAAATTTTAGATATTCTCTGGCTAGTATTGCAACAGATATTAATATGCTAAGTTACGCCGGTCTATAAAATTTCTTTGTTGATGCGCGGCTGATACCGTTAACTATATGTGATACGTTTACTCGTATGAGGCGGTCAAAGTTTACACAAAGATTACTATCTTGCTCGAGTCCAATTACAAGCTTTATGCTCGAGAATAACAGGACCTACATGAACGCTTATCTCCCTTTCCAGCCCCTTAGGGATGTATTTCGAAAAATATTTTCTTAATACACAGTTACACCTCTAAGCAAAATTTACGTTTCGAGTTTCTGCTTTTAGCGTTTTAGCTTGTGCATTGCTTATTATTTGGGTTTTATTTATAGCGAAACAAATATGTACCTACTGCAATAGATCAATGTATGCGAGTTGATCGAGCCATAATCTAATATTTTTTTTAGTCTCGTCAAGTCAGTAGAACGCACTAATAAAAGTATTAAATCGGATTGATAGAATAACCCAGTATTCGAAATATCTTGCAAGTATACCCCGGATATTCGAACAATACCTTTTAAAAAATAAAGTTACATACTTTATCCATGTTCAAATATAAAAGCTTTCGACGCTCATTCATCGGTGGAGCTAATAAATAACCTTTTTTGTGCATAGACGTAGATGAAATTGACTAATTAATCATCAAGCTTGAAATTACGCTTAAATCGGATTATTAGAGCCAGTGGCTGATAAATACAGCTACCAACGTACAACAAGCAACATTACAAAATATATATATAATATTGAAGACAATAGAAAGTGATCACTCTGATTACAAATTTTAGGTTCACTTTCCAATAAACAGATGAAAATCATATATACACAAGTCTATGGCGCATGTATCGCCCGACGTTGCTACAATCTGTCTTGTACATCGGACCCATTGTGGAACATCGATTTTGATAGCCATATTATATTATTCGAGTGTATTGAACTCTGGTTTTTATTGGTCTCTAAGTTCGTGAACTCCACAAATCGTTTTATCTTGATCAGTAAGCATTATCACGTTTGCTGAATCGATGTTCTCTACCTTCATAATGATGACTTAATTTGTGACCATTTAGAATTTCTAGAAAAACTTTAAGATTGTCTCCAATCTACTACAAAATTTACATATTTACTATTATAGACTTTACATTTTTGTAGTGAAACCAATTAGATATTTTATAATACGTTTTATTGGATAGTGTTATAATTAAAAAAAACTTTTTTAGTGTTTATCATCTTAAACAGGTAAATTTCTAAGTTAGAGACGATAATTTCTATCATAAATGTTAATTACATTTTTAAGTTAGATCATATTTTTTTAAATAATGTCTAGATAATTACGTTAAAGACGAAAGTAATAGTGGACCCTTAAAATTGAATCAAAGACACTGTCCCAAATTAAGAGATGATCAAACTTGAGTAGAACCAGTTATATTGGTGTTTAATGGCGTAAACTCATTTAGTTGTAAATGGAAAGCTCTCCGTGAAATCCTAAGGTTTGTTATAATGAGTGGCCACTCGTGTTATGGTAATAGCCGTGAGATATGGTGCCATATTAACTTGGTGAAAAGTCCGGTTACGATGAGTTATAATAGACGTTTAAATTCTTGTCAATAAACAACTCACCGCCGAAGACAAATCTAAATATGCATGCCATATACCAGAGTCCAGTCATTTCAATCTTTGAATTTACCGATAGTCGTGTTTGATTAAAACGTAAAATAAAATTTGACAGGTCTAAAACCTTGTCGTATTTGATTTAAAGATGATATTAAATCTGAAAGACCGTACATTTTGTATAATATGATGACTTATGTATCCTATATTGGATAGACCTAGAGCAAGACTGATTCACAAAATGTAGCCTTAGTTTAAAATATCGAATTTATATGACAATAAACATCACATCGGAGTAAATCTGCCACCTTATATAGATAGCCAAACGTCATCATTTAACAACTTCATACAAAGTTAGCAGGCTAATGAATGTTACTTCCATGTTAATTTTTTTAAACTTAAGGCACGTGGCCATTTCTATCTCAGTTGCGAAATATTATTCAAATTAATGTAGCTGCTGATCCTTGATTAAGTATCAGACTGAATATATCTACGATATTATATGGATGATAATATTAGTGATACTGTATTGTTTGTATATTAAATTGATGTACTATATTTTGGTTTATGCGAAAATCACGTGAAATCTGATCAATTGAGATGACTGTCTTGTTCCATACCCTTCATAACATGTTTTACTTAATGTTCAAATTCAAGCCAATTAAGTAGTGTTACTACTTAAATACGCCAAGTATAATAAAGTCGATTAAGCAGACGAGTTACATTTGGTCGAACTTAACGCGAAAAGCTAGTTTCCCACTAAAACAGCTCAACTATGACCAAAGCCTAGCAGATTTAATAACCAGTCCCGTTAAAACGACCAGAGCCTTAAACCGAATGGTAATGTGCTTTCGAATAAACCATATACGTCTCTCAAACAATAGGGCGGGGTTCACGTTTGATCTAATGTACGTAATTTGGACGGGATCGGAAGGTACTAGGTACTAGAACTGATTTAGAATTAAGTCCGTGCTTAGAGTTGGATGTATTGTTCGCTAAGGTTACCTATTTGAAAGGACTTGAGCAATTTGAAGCCATTGTAAACCTAAATTGAGACTTCCTGTGGGAATTCGGCTGTTATTAGCTCATCTAAATTAAATTTCTGCATGATTGTGAGACTTGTACCGTCAGATATAAAGCAATATTCCAAACAAAGTGGTTCCAAAAAGCAAGTAACGAGTATAACGATGCACCTTCAAGTTGACGAAATAATTGGAAAACAGTATAGAATAATTAACGTAATAATTATTGACGCTAAAGAAAAAAAACAGCAGTTATTAAGTAGTATATAATAATCAAATTTTTAGACACTATTAAAGCACTGGAAATTGTTATTTTTTAAGATCTCAAACGTTCGTTTCTATATATTAAAACAGTACTAGCGAAAAAACAAATTAAGGGCACGGATATAAATTAAAATAATAATTACTTAGAGGTGCGTGATCTATCAGACATGAAGTGAAAGCGCTATTCGAATTTCATTATAATCCCTTTAAAATGATAGCGCTCTTCGCGGGGACCAATTTTATGATGTAGTGGGTGTGTTAGAATTGAATGTTATGATATATAGAAATTTATTACTTTTGTATTGATTTCGGACCCACTTGCTTTGTTGCAACTTAAAATGGTTTGCCGTTTTCATGTTATGTTAAAATAATTGTCATCAAGATTTCTACGTAGGTACTCTGATAGACAAAGATACCATGAAATTTCAGTCATAGTAATAAATAAATACGCTGGGTGAAAGGTGACTCCGCGCCATCATGAATTTTAGGCTAAGCAATATAAAAGTTTTAAGTTATTTGTTAACTTTATTGCTATAAACTTAAATTAAAGCCTGAATGCATACCTTCGAACTGAAGAAAGGAACTATATACATTAGAAAGTTTCACCTCAATAGTATGATCGCTTTTTGCAAGATTGATAAAAATAAAGAAACTTATTAAAAAATATAAATTACACCAACATTATACCAAATTATTTTTATGAAAAGAAAACAACAAAACATCATTAGCATGATGAAGCATTCGATTGTAACCGCAGAACATAATCTGTGTACAGTATATAATCTGTGTAAATCATAGACCATCACGCGAGCCTGATTCACAGTTCCAAGAAAGCGGAAACGACCGAATTCCCGCTCTTTTTGTACTGCGGCCCCGGGTTTAAGAACAGTTGCCATGACAGTTTTTGTAGTGCACTTTTAGGGTTCAACGCGACGAAGGCTTAGTCAAAATTGGTTTTTGCCTTTTTTCATCTTCAAATAAGGAAGAAGTAGCGTAATTCGTGCGTGCTTTCTTTTAACTCATTTATTACATCGTATGTCTTCGGCTTTTCGTACGGCACGGAGTACGGAAGCTTAATGATTTTATTTCTTGTCTCCTTATTTAATTGATTGTACTTTTCCCGAATACCTTTTATGATAATATATTTTCTTTATTTATCACGCTCAGAACGTTAATGACATTTTATTAAGTACCCTTAGTACACATATATGCGCTGTATATTTTTCTAGAAAATTTAACATTAAAGTACATTCTACAAAAACGGTCGTAGTTTTTTTTGTTCTATTTTCATTTCCTAGAATATCGTCGATATCATGTTATCAAGATTCGAGGGCTATTGAGCTCTAGATTGAAATTCTAACAATAAGTTGAGTATCGAGTAAATAAGTATTCAAAGTATTAATATATTCGTAAATATAAACTCACGCTTCGGACTAAGATGTTGAAAATTTCAACAAATAAGAATCTCTGAATCCGAATCAACGTTCAAAATATACGAAGAAAAAAAAGAAGCTAATAATAAGTTCCTAATACAAGCAGGCGGTATAAAATTTGAATATAATCCTCCGATAAGTTTAAGATGCAATGCCTCGCGCCATACCGGTGTGCCGATGCGGGTAGCGGGTCGTGCTTCGAACACCTGCGCCCGCACCCGGCCAAGGGTGCCCGAGGGGACTCGAGCAGGTAAAAGTCCAACGCAGAGATTTTTGAACCTCCCTTAGCATATATTTTACAAGAATCTTTTAAACGGTCGACTTCGGTTATGCTTTTGCTAACCCGTTTCGGTTTTGCAAATTTGCCGATGAATCATTCGGCTCTAAGTTAAAAAACTTGCCTCGAATGCTGATCGGCGCTTATACCTTTTAGTTGATAACAGACCTTAGGGTTCTATTATTTATAGATCACTTACGTGTTGAGGTTTATGTGATATAATTATACCAGCTTTAATTAAGTCATGTAGAAGCTTTTCAATGATAACAAGTAGATGACAAAAACGATAAAATATTAAAAGAGGAACGTACATCTTTAGTACCTTATGTAAAATGTTACTAAAGAGATATGTTTATTAACAGATACTTATCATGTACTTCTTACTAGGACTCCATAAAAGCACAGGCTTCAAATATCAAATACCGGATGAAAATTAACAAAGAATTTAACTTATTTCTAGAGTTCATTGATTTAAACTTAAATTGATTGTTGAATTAATCAGTTAGCACTTGAACTTCAAGTACTAACTGATTAATCTTTTTTTAGATAATTTATTTTATAAAGTTGAAAATGTTTTATAAAAAAAAAAACATTATATATTCAACTCTTAACTTAGTAGAACTTAGTAAGTATAGGCTAAAATATCGCATGTTTCTTTTAAACAATCTTATTTGATACGCCTTCTCTCAGAACACCACAGCCAAATAACCACAAGTATTAATTATACCCATGATACCTTGCATTACGTAATTAGCTTGTGTCGAAACCTCTGCGGCCATTTTAGTCATTAACATGTCGTGTTAGACGTTACGCCGTATCAAATTATTATCTTCCTTTATAACTTTGACATGATGGTTGTTTGTTTGGATGAATGCACGACGCACATGTTTTTCATATGAAACTGAATCTTCACGACTTGAGACTTCATCTACACTTAGCGAAGGTATAGCTTCACTGTCTTTATATATCGTTTGTTGTTCATTCTCTTAAAAGTAATTGGTTGAAGTAAAGTTAATTTCATATTGACATTAAAGAAACTAAAGAAACTGAATAGATATATAATTTCAATCCTATTCCCATAGCTAACTGTAGAAAGGATCAACAATTTTTAATAATTGATTATATATTTGCTACAACAATTTCTTCCCATTAAAAGTATAATTGCAACGCAACGCGCTTGTCTAAAAGATACTTAAACTCTTGTTATTCAAACACACAGTTGATAAGAAACAGGTAACACATAATATTTTAGAATAGTTGGTGAGGTATTCACCGCTATTTAAACTATTGTTGGTTATAATGTAACCTAAATAAAGTACTGATGGGTAATAATTAACTGCTAAATACACATATATAAAAAGTGATGTAACTGTTAATAAACTCCTAAACAGACGTCTAAATGCTACTCACATTCTATAGATAATTAGTCTGGAGACTCCTAAAAGGGATATGTATCAGAATAGGGTGTTAGGATCTTCCGCGCGCATTAATTGACTTAATAATCCTGACCTTCTGAGACCAGTAGCCCAGTAATGGCTAATTAATGCGCCCGCGCACCAGATGTCGAACTGCACTTACAATTTGCAGGTTACAGGATAATCCCAGTAATTACCATCGAATGGCTTCAAGACACGACGTTTGAACACATATTATTAGAGCCCGGTTTCTATCAGAATGCGTGGGTCTTTTGCAAGTTTTTGTTTTGGAATGGCTACCTTACAACTGAGTCAGATGTAAAAATACTTCTAATTTATGTAACGCAATATTAATATGATGCATGAAACTATTCAGATATTTGATTTGTTTATAGTTTTAACGTAAGTAATTGATTACCTCTGGAACTGGCACCAAAAAGGAAAAGAAATAAAATTGAACAAGGAGATCATGAGCTTGTGGAAGGAGCTATTATAAGGAATACTAGTTCTTCTTTTTAGGCCAAGGTCTAGGTATCATATAGTGATACATTTACGAAAGAAGGACAGGATTGGAAACTCGGTTGGATTGGAACCTACTTGTAACTTTGTTCTTGGATTACCGCCGTTGCAACATCTAATGTTATTTTAAAGAATCTGTAGGTACTTCGATCTTTGAATTCTGCTCTTTGAACAACTTTGGACTGAATCATCAATTACTTATCAGATTACATCGTAATGAAACCCAATCAGTAAAAATCTATGTAAGTACTAAAATTCATAGAAGTTTCTACATCAACACCTAACAGGTTTTTTACCTGTTCTATGATTTTTTTTGTATTATTGTTAAGTTTCACTATAGACGGATGCTTTAACTGTTATTACTTTAGGATCTTTACGGCAAGCCCCCTTAACAAAACCCCAGTAAAGTGGCAGTAAAACAATAAAACGACAAGTGCAGGTAACGAGTCAACGAGTGCATAATGAAGTACCAGTGTTTATGATACTCAATGAGTCATACAATGGTAGGAAATTGCTCGTTTTGACAACTACTTACCGGATTCGAGGGCGTTTTCCGGCCTTTAAGCATCCGCATGTTCTCGTCTTTATACGGGTAGCTTGATGACAAAATTCGTTGATTATCGAACAAAAAATGGAGAACTTATTGATTATATTTGCGAAAGTTATTTCAAATTAAATTTAAATAATCGTGAGCTTCTTCAACACTGTTGATACACTTAAATGACCGCACAATTAGCTTTATATTAAGAATTTGTGGCCTATCTTACCTATCCTTTAGGATAGATGATTTAAAATAAATAAGCAGAGACAGATAAATTGCGTGGAATGAGAGTAACAACAGCCTGCGTAATTAGTGCTCTGTACTACAAAACCATAGCAAGAATAAACCCACACTCGTTCGTACACACTGGCACATAAACAACAGAATTATTGATAATTGTCATGTCACTACTACCCAATATTTGGAGATAAGTTAATAAAGCTCTTTTGAAAAGCACCGAACTGTTTTTATTCTTGCTAACGAGAATCAGATCGATTGAAATGTTTCTTAAATATGCGTCTTTATTAGCGGGTTTAATCAATGAACACCTTATCTTACTCTTTTAAGTGTCCACCACGATCTCAAAGTTCAATTGTAACAAATAAAAACGACATGCCTTTCTAAAATAAAGGTAGGTACTTCTAGTTGAGTGTTGGTATAATATCATGAACCCTGCTTTGTTTTGATATCAGCAAATCTAAACAATGACCTTCACGAATCAAAGCTGATGGCTGGACAAATAAAACATAATGAAAACAAATGCTCAAAAAAAAACTAAATATTATACCACTGATAAAGGTACCTCTGTGAATACGTACAGACAATTCATATTCCGAGGTCACTGATACAGTTTGTGAATTTTCAATTGTAATCACAGACTAATGGAAAAACATAAAGGAACAGAAAATACAAAACAGTGAACAAATGTAGTGGCGATCGTGAACCCCCTAATGGTCGAGACGTCCACTTATACCCCCGACGACGTGTCATGTCCAAAGCAACACACGGTCACGGCCTTCAGCCTAATCAATGATTAGTCCAAAAGTCCACAAAAAGTCAGATTATTGTCGAACGTCTCCCACCTTCCCCACCCGATGTCGTCGTGCCCTCGGGCTCTTCTCATGGCGAGCTTTCGCACTCGCCCCCCTTCCCCGGTGACGCAGTAGCAACCCCTCAGGTGGTTATCGGCAAGTGTTAATCCGAAAAAGTAAAAAGTAAGTCAAGGGTCAAGTTTAAAGTCAGTATGACAGAACTGCGTAAACTCAACTCCACTGTGGCATTAGTAATTTTACTTCTAAAATTACTAGTGGCACACTTGTATCACGTTATCAAATTTCAATTAGTTCATGATTACTAATTTGTATCTTGAAAAAGGGTCTGTGGACTATCAAACTCTTCGACAACTCATAGCATATGTTTGATATGACCTCTATTTATTTAATTTGTAGTGCGTAAGTGATCAGGGTAGTTACGCCATGCGTATATAAATTACTCGTGAGATGGACTACATTTAGGTACTGTCGACTAATTTCTCGTATAGTCTGCGTTTTTAATGTTTAATTTAAAAACAAAAAAGTGTGGCTAAATTGAACGTTATTTATGCTGTACTTAGCCTTACATGCCCAAACACGGTTACATTTAAAATTAATTAAGCACTGCATTATTACCAACTTGTTTATCATAATTGCCATCGCAGAATGAATTGCTCTATTTATGAATGGTCCGAAATCAACACATTCGTCATCCAGTTTCGGACGTACAGTTTCAGGGACGTCCAGTTTCGGACCTAGATGAGTTTTAGTTGCATTAGAATATCTACAGCCTTTGTGCATGTGTTTTGTATTATCGATAATTTTGTTAACCTGGCTTTCTATTTGTATGTGAAAAGTACAAATAAAGACTTCTTCTTCTTCTTAATTCGGACACAAGCTTCTTCTCTCAAAGAGAAAGAGATTATATCTATATATTATACACTCCCTTACTGCTCAAACAACTGTCTCGCAGTCTAGTAGTTGCATATCTGATTTTGGAAAACGAGTGTTTGGTGCCCATTTATATGTTGTTAGAGACTGAAATATGTGTTGTGTTCTCAACATGTGATATTAATTGTTGATGCCTGACATTGGAAGACCTGTAGCCTTCACCTGTGGTTATGTAGTGGGACACTTACTTAGCTTGACAATATATTAATTCCATTGTCACGGAACTTACATAGCTATGAACAATCCAGCACTAATGTATCAAAGCAGCCACTTAATAAATGGATTATATTATATCGAAACGGAAATACAAACGAATCAAGTTAAATAAAAGCATATAAATATCAACACGTATGGTATTTTTAAACCATAAAACCCCAAAATACAAATCGGGGAACTCTCGATAACAGTTGATAAAGGAGACATGTCAGAACATGCTTCACAATTATATGCTACTGCAGATAACTGAGTTCACACGGTTTGATAGGGCTTCGACGCTTCCGGCGACTTGTCCAGACCTGCGCTCGATATCGACCGACACTTCCGGCGGACACCGCATGATACTGTACATTGTGCTGGCGATACGACATTGACCTATAGAGTAAGTAAACATTGGTGAATCAAACGATCGTTGTTAAGAACGTATGAAGAAACGTGCTCTATTTATCCGCACAGAAAAAGCTTTCAAACTTATAACTTATAATACCATCGTTAAAGTCTGGAAATGCATACAAACTAACCAGAATTAACCGTTTCGAATGGGATAGAATTTAGTCAATGATACTAAAATTGACATCATAGTTAACAAAAATTGACAACACATAAAAACTCGACAATCCAAGCTCAGACACTACGCTTCGGTTGGCGACGAATTATTTCATAATCCAATTACTGATGTCTACGACAAACCTAACACTGTGTCATGCAAATTACACACGCATCAACGCACTATGTAGAGTACAAGGTGATATTTTCAGAACGATCAGAAAGTCTGTTTTTCGGACTGTTTTTAATCAGAGTTGTTTCTTTGTCGTCTAGGAAATGGTGTAAAGTTTCAAGGACAAAGGTATTGACGAAAATGTTATACGAACATTGTTTTTTTTTTTCAGATTTAAGATGCAAAAATCACCTGCTTTTTCTTCTTTTTCTTGGTATATATTCTATCACAGGGAATCTTCTATATTTGAATTTGATATCTTTTATCGCTGGCTAGAACAGTGACTTACGAAAGTAGATTTCCAATACATAAATAACTACTTGCAAAAAAGTCGTAATCCTACATTAAATGTTAGAGATCTTTTACTCTGTCTTGGTGAATCGATTACGGTAATAAGATACTTTCCTAGTAAATTATTTTATCATGTATTTACTATGCACATATCGGTATGACCGCGCCAAAAAACTTACCCATTTTAACCTGATTCAATCTATCTTGTCCTACTGTTTGATTGCCACTCTATCATACTTGCTAATCATATTTTTTGGTTACTCTACACTTCGAAAGATTGACTAGACATGTACAAATTAATTAACATACGAAAATCAATTTAACGAATGCACGTTTTTACCGTTATTTATTTTAATTAGGAAATGATTTGCGGTAGATTGAAATATTACAAAAAATGCTATAGAAATTTCATATTTATTTATGAATGGAATCTGTCGATCAGAATGGACCATCAAAAAAGCCAAAATAGAAATATTATCTATTAGAAATTTATTGAACTTCGGTAAATAAATCATATCATAGCTATGCAACTATGATTTATTTTCCGAAGCGGTTTTACTCTTTAAAGATCCGGTCTTAAGTCTAACGCAGATTTTCGCCCCATTTAATAATCAATCTAATCCGAAATATTCGGATGGCAGAATTCATTAAGTGGTGATATCCTTATCTACAGGAGCGAGCAAAAAAGAAGGATAGCACGTTTAGATTTAGAATTACATTTTGGATTACATTTACTTGATGATTTCGGACCATATATATTTCACGCCTCACATGCGAAGCGTTGGGTATTACTGTCAGTTGACGCATACAGAGTGATAACTTAAAATGTCACTTTAAAATGTCACTTTTTTTATTCTTTATTGCTTTTATAAGTGAATATAAATATACAAATGTTGAGAAGAAACACAATTTTTAACACTCATGATATTTTTAAATCTCTATTTATTATTTAAACGAATTAAAAAATGTTAAAGTTCTGTCTTGGACGTCCGTGCGTCTGTATGTGCGGATCCCGCATCTTGTGGTCACGATAACGAGCGAAATACTTCACTTATCGAGTTGGTTTTTTTTATAGGCTTCAGTTTTTTGAGGAAAAGAATAGAACTTTGCCTCTTGAACCTCAATTTTATTGTAATGAATAAGATTATGAGGCGTGCACTTTTGGATTTACCAAATGTTTTGTTTTACATGCATTGAGACACGATATAATTAATATATTGTGGCTCAACGCATAAGTCTTATATTGAGCCTGCTTTTGTGCAATGCATGAAAACGTAAATACAGTCTAGTTTCTTCATATAAGTAAATTTTTATCATCATCATCAAATCAACCCATTACCAGCACGGGTCTCACAATGAGAAGGGTGTCGGCCGTAGGCCACCAAGCTGGCCCAGTGCGGATTGATGGACTCCACACGCCTTTGAGAATTTTATGGAGATCTCTGAGGCATGCATATTTTCCTTCACCGTGGAAGCAAGTGATATTTGAAGAGGATTCGAACTCGGCCCCTGGAAAGTGTAGCCGAAGTCTCGAGTGGTTAACCACTCGGATATCATGATTGTTACAATGAATTTTTACATATTCTTACGATTTCTTAAACAAATTTTTAAATTATAGTGATATTTGTTTCTAAAGGGGTTTCTTATGCTCTCTAGTCTCATAGGATGCCCGTTACAAACAGTCGGTTTTTTGCTAGCGTCAATTGCGTCAGCGTCAGCGTCACCATCAATTAGCAAAATATTCATACCATCGACATGAAAATAAGTACATTTAAGAGGTTTTTTTTTAATTAGGTATTTCTTTTTTTCCTTTAACTATAAATACTTTTTTTTTATTTTTTAAATCTACTTATTTTAACCGTGGTCTACGCTAAGCCTAATTCAATTTTCAACGTACATCACGATTTTGGTGCCCAATCGCAGATCGCAGTAAGATGAAACTTACAGTAAATCTCAATTTGGACCTTGGATGAGGTACAATGATTGATGAAACAATATTCGTAACGTAATGCGTTCTTGATTGCCTCGCCGTTATGCCTTGCCTCCAGTTTTCGTTGCCCGTGAAGAAACAATAGCGCGATCACGAACAATAGATACCAATAGATGATTGTTATCTGCAGGTTTTGTTTATTCTAATTTGCCAAAGACTATTCCATTATTATCGCTGGGCCCTGATATTGTATTGCATTCAAATCTTAACAAAACTCAACTACAGTGTATTACGTAAATATATATATTTATGTAATACAATGTAGTACCTACTTGTATAAAGAGATGTAATATTTATGAACATTTTTTGTCTGGTGGGAGACTTTGGTCGAGGCTAGTTACCACACTACTGACAAAGACGTGCCCGCTCAGCGATTTTAGTGTTCAAGTGCGATGTCGCAAAGAAACTAATGTAATGACTACCATACTGCCTAACAGTATTTTTTTAAAATATTGTTTATGTTTTTGTTACAGAATAGTTATTCTTATTTAAGGGACGTAAATTTATGTCAAATAATACCGTTATTTTAAATAGTACTGCATTAAGGGATGGTAGTAAGCTCATAAATCAAAATGTAACTGATAATGTATTTTTCATTTTTAACAAAGTTATAATTTCGTGCTATCTCGATCTAAAAGACATTGGCGAAGTACTTGTTGCTTGTTATAAAAGCCATACACAAGAATTGAAGTGATCATATAAATCATATCGTGTTAGAAACAATTATAAAGAGAAATAAGTAAAAGCCACAAACAAGAATTGAAGTTACGATATCTGTACTTGTGGTAGAAAAAAATATATCTAAGTAGAAAAAAGGATGTAGAAACAATACATGAATGAAGAACTGCAAGCAATAAGGAAAGAAAGACTAGAGTGCACTCCAGTTCATTAAAAGAAGAAAAAAACTATATATAATCCGAATTGCAATGTTCTTGAGAAATTATAATTTTATTTTCAATATGCGTGGTAAATGAATTTAAATCACAGCCTTGATGTATTATGTTAAACAAGAAGACTGACAGACGTTTTGTCAGTTCAGCTGTTATCTGTACGTAATCTACTAAAAGGATCATTACTGTAACAATTTTATTTTTAATTGCATCAGTAACATCAATCGTAACTGAATTCATAAGGTCAGTCTTTTTACACGCTTTATATTAGCTTCACCTGAATGTATGTTTGTAACCAACTGCTTTGGACTTGATTTTGACCCTCTTCAAACAGTCTGATGACAATCCACTAATTTGATAAGAATATTCCATTTTTTTATTTGCAAAATAAGATTTTTGTTAATTAATATTATTTTTATCTATAAGTCGATAAAACAGGAATTATGTTAATTTTAATTTTCAACCATTATCTTTAGCAGATTTCTCTAATACTAACAAATTGGATGGTGAATGGTAAACCGATTATTTTTGCTATAATAAATATAGTAGTTAAAGATAAACTAAAAATCACGCTTTTATAAATAAACTAAACTAAAAGGTGGAAATTAGTTTGGTTTTTTGATACCAAGCGTGTTTTTTGTATTACAGACATGACAAAATATTATTCCTGTTCTTTTTTTTGTCACATAACTTTATTTTTTTGTACTAATAATTGAAGAATCAAAAAGATGACCTTGCTGCATTGGCGTGCACTGGGTTTCTTACCAGGGTGTAAAATTGCATTAAACTCCAAAAATCCTATGAGAGTTGTATATCAGTTTTAGGGTAGGCACTGCTTTTGTGCATGTATGTAGTGCACGCCACTGCCTTGCTGATAAGTAGTCAACCATCGGCTATGAACAGAGCAACGCTTCGCGGGGCATGCAAGGAACACCTAATTCAAGTGCCGCCCAGTGTCCATTAGCCTGAGGTAAAGGAATTAAGCCAAGTGGCTGTAATTACACAAGCATATATGATGATTGGCGGTAAAAATAAGCAAAGCGGTAATACTTCATAGTACTACTTAGCGGTAATACTTCTGGAGCTGTCACAAAAGTTTTACCATTACTAATCTAAATGTTATCACGCAATTATATTATATTGGTACCGTATCTAGTATATCTCAGACTTTAAGTTATAATACTAAAGTTAATATAAATTGTAATTGATGTATCTAAAAGTCAAAAGTTTGAGTCTTTCGGACGCCGATTGGCGCAGTTTGCAGCGACCCTGCTTTCTGAGTCAAAGGCCGTGGGCTCGATTACCACAACTGGAGAATGTTTGTGTGATGAGCATGATTTTTTTTTCTTTTGTTTATATGTATATTATAAGTATTTATGTATAGTATTCATAAAAATATTCATCAGTTACCTTAGTACCCATAATACAAGCTACGCTTACTTTGGGGCTAGATGGCGATGTGTGCGTTGTCGTAGTATATAAAAAAAATAAAAATAGATTAATCAATTATAGCGATCACCATCATATCGACCCATTAGCGGCCCACAAGGCCCTGGTCTCCTCCCACAATGAGAATGGGTTAAGGCCGTAGTCCACCACGCTGGCCCAGTGCGGATTGGTGGACTCCACATACCGTTAATAAAATTATGTAGAACTCTCAGACATGCAGGTTTCACGATGTTTGCCGCCGTCGAAGCAAGTGATATTTTTAATTACTTAAAACGTACAACGAGGTGCTGGGATTAGAACTCGACCCCCCGAAACTGAAGTCGAGCTCCTACTCACTGCGCTATCACCGCTTCGATTATAGCGATATATCCACTAAAATAAATTACATGTTATACGATGAAAAGACTTTTGCCTTGCAATAAGACACATGAATAAAGTGACTTAGAATTCATAAAACCCACGGATGGAGTAACCTGTAAAAATAAGTTTTATTTTTAATTAAATACCCCAAAAAACAAGCAAAACCTTGTAAATAAACTACATATAACTCCTTCCGAGGTTGTTATTAATTTCTTTTAAGAGGTTACAACGCCCCGAGCGTTCGTTGCCGGCCGATGGTCAAGTGAAAGGATTAAAAAAACTGCAATATTGATCTGAAGCTCCGATTAGCTTTAAATATCAACAGTAAATTTTCAAAAGAACCAGTTGCGCAAAATTTGCATTTAAATTTAGCTCGTATGTTAACTGCTTTTACCTAAAGGAAATATGAAATTGAATTTATAAAAAAAACATTTTTTTTCGTTTGCGTTGACTTCGGAGTTGGGTCTACGAAGTAACAAAAAAAATATATGTACGGCTTTGGGGTCTGCTGTACATAATGTAAATAGTATATATATAGCTCATGGGAAGCGTGCGGTGATGCTGACGCGTTTTGTACAACAAAAAGGGTACAATTTATATATATATATATGCACATACATATGGAATTAAGAACATATATAACCCTCATTCAAATATTATTGCAGAGCATTGTTTCCAAAAACAGTAAAAAGGCGCGGAATGTTGCGCTGGCAAACTTTTTCTCATATTCCCATTTTATGGTAAACGTTTAGCACATAAGAGGTAAAATAATTACTGTCAACTGCAAAATGGTATGAAGTAACTAACCGCCTGTTCGAGAAACAATACTAAAATAGAGTGGTTTTTGATGCTTCAATATAAGTCGTGTTCACGGTTTCTGCATGTTATTAATTCTTTGAACACACAGTAGGTATGCATCTCTCTCTCTCTCTCTATGGTCGTTCCTTCATCACTGAAGATCGTGGTCCTGGTGAGATCTCAACTTCGCGTTGGTAAACTGTCTCCATCGACTTCTGTTGGATGGTTGGTTAGGTATGCATATGCCTTATAAAAAGCCTTCGGTGACTATGACGAGAGTTCCATTTTTTTTGTTCACCCAAAAAGTGTTCACCGCGCCTAAAGGTTTCAAGAATTGCGGAACGTTATTATTGCGACGACTTTTGAATTTTTTTTTTAAATATTCGTGACGCAATTTATTTATTCCGTTTTAGTGTCAGCATTCGTTCACGTCTGTGCAATTAAATTCTAAATTTATAGATCGTACACCTTCATGGGATTGTGTATATGTGTAATTTACACTAACTAAGTGGTGGTCAGGCGATGATCGCAATAAATCGAGATCTAGATAAGACTTTCACGTCTAGCCTAGAGTCTAGAACCTTCCGCGATCGCAATTAGGTGAACTATTAATAAACAACAATATTAATGTGAGAGGCCTGTTGAATAATGCGCAGAAAAGTGATCGTTCGCCATTCGAATACAAGTTACATCAGGTCTAACTTCCTAAGCACATGTAGATTCAGTGTTTCCTGGGCGTTATTCAACGAATCTTTTAAAAAACTAGCTTATAATACATAAGCACAGTTGTGGTTATTAATATCTTTAATATCTAAATTATGTGTATACAAGTTAGAAACATTGCTTTCCCTTAATTCTGATTTTAATATCCTGACATAATGTTGTCAAAATTTAGAATGACATCGCTACATAGGCAATAAATAATGCAAAACCTTAGTCGGGCATTAATTAAATCATAATTAAAAAATACTAGAATCCCACTTCTGTTTTTGAATTATTGATCAGATCAGCTCAGATTTCAACAGACCAACCAAGTTTTCCACTTAACGTGAATGGCAGCATTCATTCATTGTATACAAATTAGGTATTTACTACCTTTATGTAGTTAAAAGTGTGTTAAAATAAAAGTTTATTTCTCTCTTCCATTAATCAGTATTTTGATGCGAGTGCAGATAATAATAATTGTAGTGGACTTATTATATATCTGCATTTGTCGTAAGTGTCATAGCTGACTTATATGTGATCTACATACTTGACTATCAATTACTACCGACACCTTAGATAAAAATCTAAAATCTCGAGATACCTGTGGTAATATAAATAGGAGTCACTCGTTCATAATTTGTTTGATAAAATAATTAATTGGTCCTCACTTTTTGTCTCTACCGTTTTTTTATCATCTTTATCTGACAACCTGTATCCTATTTATAAACAAGTTACCAGTTACATACGATACTAGTATATTATCATCATAATCAACCCAGTACGGGGCACAGGTCTCCTCCCGCAATGAGAAGGGGTTAAGGCTACGGTCCACCACGCTGGCCAAGTTCGGATTGGTGGACTTCATACACCTTTGAGAAAATTATGTGGATGGTGGTGGGGCCACGGCCAAAGCTTCCCACCTGAGCAGACCAGAGAAACATCGAGATCGGCGATCGACACGGGACCTCCCTTCCACTTATGAGACCACAGCACTCACCCCTACCCTTGGGAGGTCATCCAACAATCTGTTTTTTTTTATTTATTTATCAAATAAAACAATTGCATCAAAATGGTAAGTATAAATTCACCGAAAAAACCGCAGAGGTTTGTGCTCGGTGCCTCTCTGCAGCGATTACTTTAGGTGTTTAATTAGAAGAATAAAAAACAGCTGTAAATAAATCCATATAAACTATATGACGACCCAGTGACGCAGTGGGCAGCGACCCTGCTTTCTGAGTCCAAGGCCGTGGGTTCGATTCCCACAACTGGAGAGTGTTTGTGTGATGAACATGAATGTTTTTCAGTGTCTGGGTGTTTATCTGTATATTATAAGTATTTATGTGTATTATATTCATAAAAAAATATTTATCAGCTTTCTCAGTACCCATAACACAAGCTACGCTTACTTTGGGGCAAGATGGCGATGTGTGTATTGTCGTAGTATATTTATTTATTATTATTATTATTATTATATTAGACACAAAAGATTCAGCCCATTTTTTAACTTCGCTAAAAAATATTCTTAAAGCTTATTACGCTTAATGTTCAGATGTTATAGGTTAAAACTGGCTATTAAAACTAGAGTCACAACAAATGGTATATTTCGATCTGAAAGTAGGTACTAAGTAAAGAAATAACTACAGGTTTAACAAGTGTTTTCTGTTCTTCTTATTTTAGACGGCCTATTAAAGCTATTTTTATAGCTGTTATTGTTTTAAAAGTACCATTTGTCGCGTACACTTTCAAGATGGAGACATTTTCAAGATATTCCGGTTTTAGGGCGCGGCCCAGTCGACTGGCCTAGTGATCTTAAGTAGCATTGTATTTAAACGGTAAATGATCCACTTTAGACTAGTAGCTGCCGTTCGTGACTTTGTATAACTTTGTTTTAGTAAAAATCCTGCGGAAAGTAAAATAAATAAACATACTACGACACACACATCGCCATCTAGGCTAGAAAAGCGTAGCTTGTCATAACACAAGGTACTAAGATGATTGATGAATATGTTTTTATGAAGAATATACATAAATACTTATACAGATAAACACCCAGACACTGAAAAGCATTCATGTTCATCACAAAAACATTTTCCAGTTGTGGAATGCGAACCCATAGCCTTGGACCCAGAAAGCAGGGTCGCTGAACACTGCGCCAATCGGCCGCCAAACTGTATGTTCTTTCGGGCTAAAGACCTGGCTGTAGGGCCAATTCTCAAGCTATATTTTGCGTCGCTCTATGGCCTACGATTACAATGTCATTTAAATCTATGCATACTTTATGCATCGGTGATTACGATTCCGAGTGTTTTGTTTGTTTTCCAGGAATAAAAAGTACCAGGATGCCATGTATGTTGTCTGCTGGATTGGTTAAGCAATCGCGTCGTGTTTATGTGATAAAATAACGAACGTAGAAATAACAAATTTCTGTAAGAGCAATGGAATAGCTAAGGTACTAAGAACATACTCGTAAGACAGTAGAATTAAGTCTTTAAATTTTAAAAGTGCTCATAAAATAATATCTTAATATATATAAATCTCTTGTCACGATGTTTGTCCGCGATGGACTCCTAAACTACTTAACCGATTTTAAATTAAATTGGCTCACCGTGAGCAGTCTGTTCCAACTTAAGAGATAGGATAGTTTCGATTTTTAATTATAGTCGCAATTTTATTTTATTGCAAATTATTTTTCTATAATTAATTGACAGTCACATGTTATATACATATAATACTACTATACTAATTTAAGGCTTAGCGATACTGAATGCTTTAAAAACAAAATCAAACGCAGAAGAAGTCGCGGGCAACAGCTAGTAGTATAATATAAATATCTTTAGATAAATTTTAATAAACTTTGCAATAAAATTGCTTCGGTAAAACTCAATTAAACTAAGTTCAACTTTTATACACCCTTCCAGTAGATTAAAAAGACATAACTGTAACAAATCCTTGATATAGATTCAAAAGACGTACAATCAATTGAATAGATTGCCTGATTACATAGATTCCGTTCCGGATACGTAAGTTTGTTTTAAAAACCCTTGTTAACTAAATCGCTGGGTTTTAGAGGCTTACACGCCAAGAAATAGGACATTACGATGCCTCATCGTTGTCGATAAACACATTACCAGTGTGGGACACCACTCGGACATATGATACGTGGGAAAAGGATCCTACGTAACCCTTACTTCGAGTCACAGTTTAATGGCCATACAGTTCTCGCGTGGAAGCGGTGATAGCCTTGTGGGCATTTCACACATGCGCAACAGCACTACCCTAAAATTGATATGTATCGTATATATCTCGTATAGGAGGAGAATTATTGCCTATACCTTACACCCTGGTAAGAAACCTAGTGCACGCCACTGCTAGTGGGTAAGGCTTCGATTTCTTAGTTTTGGGAGTTATGTAGGTGTTTAATTTAAGCAGTGGAATATCACTTGTTTTAACGGTGAAGGAAGGGTAATTCATTATTTAATATAATTTTATATAATTAGGAACCTGAGAGTTCAGTCTCCAATCCTTAAGAGCGTGTGAAGTCTACCAAATCGCATTTGGCCAGCGTGGTGGATTACAGCCTAAACCCTTCTCCTGAGAGGAGAGCTGGGCCCTGTAGTAGGCCGATGACGGGTTTATATTGATAATAATGACTATCCTCGCGTGTTTATTCATATAATTGACAGACCAAGCAGATAGCCTACCTAAGTCCAACGCCTTATCCTATAATCAGAGTAACACTTTTCGGAGCATGCAAGGAACACAGCCTGCAAAAAGCCGCCTTGTATCCATCAAGCTGAGGCGTAGGTGTTAAGCCTCATGTGCCTGCAACTATACTGGCAACCACGCCCTTCAACCGGAACATATGCTGCTTGGAAACTAAGCAGAACTAAGCATAGCGGAACTTTCTTAAACAAACTATTTGAAACTACTACTAAAACTACTACCGTGATCGATCACAGGCAGGTGTAATTTGGAATTTATAATTTCTAATTCTGAATTATATTTCAATTGTTTTTTTTTTAAATTATATTCATTTTTTCTGCCGTGGCCAGTTAATACTCTTCTTGCAAGGTCGTGCCGCCAAGCTTTTTATTCAAGCCATGCACTTAAATCATTAAACGTACTACCTTCTTTCACTTGTATTTTATTTAAATTGAAAAACAGTATTATAACCAATTAAATAGTCTATTGTAGTCACCGAAAAACAAATGTCTATGTTTGGTTATTTCTAATATTATTATAGTATATATATTGAAAATATTTTTTATTGTAGTCGCCGGGAAAAGAAACGCCGATGTATGGACTTCTGAACTGTATGCTAGCTAAGCTGTGGCTAAGGCATGATAAAACCACAAATAGATGGGTAATAGAAATCTATTTGCCTATCGGATTTCTTTCAAACTAGCTTTCGGCGTTTCTTCTTCAATTTTTCTTTATTGACAAACCACAATTAAGTGTAATCTATCAATACTTTGAATGCAATTCATTTAAATAGCGTTTTAATGTAACAATACCATTTAGAAACCTATTAGGGGTACGTTTTACTAACATACCTCCAATGGGCTAGTCCGCCGCCATTTTAGATTGCGTCGTCACATGGTGATATTGTTGTTAAGGGTAGCTTGTAGTTACTAGGCTGGTTTACTACTACCTATTGTGAATGCGAAAGTATGTTTGTTTGTTTATCCTTCCTTCACGAACTAGACCTAACTAGACAAAAAATCTAGTTTTTTTTGCGTAGAGTTACATAGTCTAGTAGTAAAGAGTGTACCAAGGTCTACCTTTTATCCACGAAAACTGTTTTTAACGGAATTTGAAAAAAACTGTAAAAAACGTGGACGAAGACCACGGGCATCAACTAGTTGTCATATATGTAGAAAAAATCGACTTCTTAAATTCAAATTCAAAATCATTTATTTCAAGTAGGCCTAATTTATAAGCACTTTTGAAACGTCAAGTCAGTCTGTTTGCAGTAACTCCACCACCGGTTCGGAACGCAGATTTTACTGAGAAGAGCCGGCAAGAAACTCAGCCGATTGCTCTTTTCCAACACCATTTTATAGTTAGGATATTTAGTCAGTTTTATCTTTAGAATTTTTTCGGTTTTGTGAGAGATGAGAGCGAAGTGGCCTGCTTCCAAGCAGCCTTGTCGTTGAGGAATTCATCAATCGTGTAATAACCACGATTGGTTAAATGTGTTTTACTATATTGTTTAAACTTAGGTATAGGTATATCTAATATTACCTTCGGTATCATGACATAAAAGCATATACCCATCCCCACAAAGGATTTACTAGTAAAGTAGTCGATTATAATAAGTCTAAGTCTGAATCGAATATGTAAGTATAAAAAAATTGTCACATACAGAGTACGGTTTGAAATATCAAACTGTACTCAGTAACAGTTTTTTTCTCGACTCGACTAAACCCCGGAGTTATGTTTGGTGTTCGTGACACCAGCGCTGCGCTAGCTTATTATTAAAGCAAACCGACAGACCGACGCACTGATAACCACTTGCGCATATTCAGACGGTACTATGTAAACACTCTACCCGTGCATTAACATTTTCCACAGGCCTTCGTGCTTTGGATTAGAGTTCAGTTTATTATAAAAAGTTTTGGCTCTAAACCGGTTTCTTGGGATTTAGACGGGATATTCTCTAACTCGTAATTTTTGGTGAACGAGAACATCGCGAAGAAATTACTTATAAGAGATATTATGTTAGAAAATAAAAGAAACTACTGGAAGCAACTTTGAGGTGGCTTGAGATATGATACTAGGAAATCATAAGGATTGAATAGTTTAGATCCGTTTAAATCGGTTTGCTTTTTATTACGGTATTCCCTAAAATAGCCTAGTGTTCTGAGCTTAGATTACTCCTTTGAAATTCATTTATAGACAGACAGATACAAAATGCGTGAGTTGTGTTTTACAGTCAAATTTAATTATTTATTAGCTTTTCAAGGGAAACAAAAAGTATTATTACACATAAAAGTAATGCTGTATTTTTGTATCATTTCACAACTTGGTTATACATATAATACGATAACATTAACCACAATTGCTTAGGAATAAGTACCTAGCAAGCAATTATTATACAAAAAAAAAAGAAAATAAATAATTTAATTAAAACAAAAATGAAAAACGAAAACTTTAAAGCTTTTATAAGCTTACTTACTATACTTATTTTGCCATAATAAATTTCCTAAAAGTGCCAATTTTGACATGAAAAATGTCCGTCTCACAAGATTTGCTGTTAAAAGCGTTGCACGCACGAGATAAAAAGTTATTTGCCGAATACCTTGTCTTCCATATAGCCCACGCAAATAATCATTAGAGCAAAATTAAACAATAATTTACATATTTGTACTAATGATTATCTTTTTAAATTTTAGCCCAACAGCTAAGTCTAGCAATTTAAAAGGGGCAATAGCGCCAGCATTTTGGGTACCATGCCCATAAGTGAACAGTTCTTATATTTTTTGTAAATATTAATGTTAATTTTATTTTTGTCTAAATATTTTTCATAAAGGCCTACTTGAAATAAATTAACATGGTAGTTCCTATTATGAGTTAGAGTTATTTTTATTGTTAATTTAAAAAAAATATTTTACTGTTCAATTTATTTTCACTATGGATATGGTACCCAAAAAGCTTAGTTGGCATGCTTGATTTAGTGGTTGGGCTAAAAAGAACGTCAGATTTGCGGTCAAAAGAAATATGAATATATAATATATAGAAAATAATAGAAAAGTCCTATTATAGTATAAAGGATTACGTAAACGATAAAAAAGCTTGGGTGTAAACAATTGCTCTAACCAGGTTGCTTCTTAAATATTATCTAATGACAATGTGAGATGGTGATAACAAAAAGAACACCCGGCTAAGTTTGTTGTGGGCTTCTTCTTAGACCAGGGCGCGATTGGAACCCTCGTAGCTTTAGTTTTAAGTTTACGATTGTAGTTATCGCCATCACTACTCACTACTATGTACACATTTTGTATATAATAACGCATCAAAAGTGCCATCTATGTGCCTATTTGAATAAAGAAATATTTGACTTTGACTTTGACTTTGACTATGGGACTTCACATGAAAAATTTAGGTTCATAACAAAATTATATTTAATTCTGAGCTGTATTCGTCTGAGATGAAATACTGGAGAATTGTATTATTTGTGGAATCACGTTCTTGTATCTAACCATTGCATAATGATTAAATATTTAAGAGACATCGTCCAACCGAGTGCTCCGTCTCCCTCGCACTCCACACAAACCTTTAGTTCTAGAAAAACTACGGCACTTATCATAAGTCAAACAGGTAAACCATTCAACACCCCAGGGTTATCTCACCGTTTGTTTAGACCTCGGGCCCGGCTCGGGTCGCTAGTATAAACACTGGACCCCACGGATGCAGAACTGGTTCCTTTATTTGTTGGGATGGCGAAATTTGTTAGTTAAAGTCCTTTTTAAATAAACTAACTTTTGTATGCAAGTTTTGTGTTAATAATAATTAAATAATAAGAGGAAAACAAATTTGAAAAAGTACTGAAAAACAACAATTTGAAAAAGTACTGAAAAGCACTTTTGAAACGTCAAGTCAGTCTGTTTGCAGTGACTCCACCACCGGTTCGGAACGCAGATTTTACTGAGAAGAGCCGGCAAGAAACTCAGCAAATTGCTCTTTTCCAACATCATTTTAAAGTTAGTATAGTTAGTCAGTTTTATCTTTAGAATTTTTTCGGTTTTGTGAGAGATGAGAGCGAAGTGGCCTGCTTCCAAGCAGCCTTGTCGTTGAGGAATTCATCAATCGTGTAATAACCACGATTGGTTAAATGTGTTTTACTGAAAAACAACAAAATTTTGAAGTAGGTAATTTTGAACTTGGGAGTAACTCAGATCTTTTTTTTGACGGAAGTAACGCTTACGTCAGACGTCTGTGTATGTTCCGCTATTTAAAAGTAATAATTTGGATTGGTCGTAAGTATATGTCATATACTCCACGCTTCTTGACTTATACGCCAGCTAGTGGCGATTATCATATAATAAATATAATATACAATTAGGATTATTTATTTCCAAAATTTTTAAACGGATCAATTGTGAACAGCAAAGTTTCAACAGTTTAAACAAATTCAACAGTTTAAAAAAATAGACTGTGAATGATGATGTTGAACGTTAAAATAGTGACAGTGTTTTGTCAGACTTTAACGGACAGCACCTTAAATATTTCAAAGCGTGACAAAACACTGCATAACTATATCTTCTGACGTTGGTCCACATCATCGATGTCTACAACACGTATGTAGGTAAAATAATAAGGGGGTAGAAGTGTCTGAGTATTTGTGTCTGAGTATTTATGTCTGAGTATTCGTGTCTTCAATAGTCATATTGCAACACTTCATGTCGGTGCTTGTACGGTGAAGCAAACTGTCTTGAATTTATCCTATAACGCCTACTAATATTATAAATGTCAATGTAAGTTTGTTTGTTACGCTTTCACGCAAAAACTACTTAACCGATCCTCATGAAACTTTGGACGCATATTCTTGGAAGTGTTAGAAGTAATATAGGATACTTTTTATCCCGACATTAAGCTCGGTTCCTTTGGGAGAGGTGATGAAAGTGTTCGACGATTTTACACCATAACTCCGACAAATCAGAACCGATTTAAATAATTATTTTTGTACTATAGAGGTTATAATATCAATTTAATTTTGCCCAAACTTTGTGTAGATCTGATGAATGTGCTTGAAGATGGAGGACAGAACTCCTCAGCGGACAACTGCAAACCCCTCATTTAAGGCTTAGCGATACTGAATACTTTAATTTTTTTTAGAACTACAACTAAATTGAATGAAACATCAAAAAACAAAATCAAACGCAGACGAAGTCGCGGGCAACAGCTAGTATAATATAATTCTATAATATAATTAACTAATACTAACAGGTTTTTTTTTTTTTTTTTTTTTTCCTCATAAGAAGGCTTAGAGTCACTCAGCGGGCGATGGAGAGAGCTATGCTCGGAGTATCTCTACGCGATCGAATCAGAAATGTGGAGATTCGTAGAAGAACCAAAGTTACCGACATAGCTCAACGAGTCGCGAAGCTTAAGTGGCAATGGGCCGGGCACATAGTTCGGAGAAAGGATGGACGTTGGGGTCCCAAGGTGCTGGAATGGCAGCCCCGTACTGGTAAGCGCAGCGTTGGTCGACCCCCAACGAGGTGGACAGACGACATTAAGCGCGTCGCAGGTAGCCGTTGGATCCAAGCGGCTCAGAATCGTGGAACTTGGAACTCCCTACAAAAGACCTATGTCCAGCAGTGGACGTCTATCGGTTGATGTGATGATGATGATGATGAATACTAACATAGTCGTTTAAGTTGTATTACTAACAAAGGTGGACCTTAGTTGTCCTAATAAAGAGATTTTTATTATTATTATTGTTATTAATAGTCTCAGAAGCATTTGTGTTCAAGTAACTACAAAGTTAAAATGTTCTCCTATCAAATGTTTAAATGTTATTTATTCTATGTAGTAACCTGTCTTCCCAACAATAGCAATCAGCGAGCATTAATTAAAAAGACGAATCACTATAATTTTCGAGTTACAAAAATTGTTAAGACACATTAAAATACAATGGCTGACTTTCGCATGAGAAACTAGCGTTTTCCCAGACAATACTACGTAGTTCGCGATAAAAACCGTATGTCTCAACCTCTCTGGCGTTAAACAAGAAACCTCAAAACAATAATTCTATAAAATCCGCATGTGATGATAAAATTTTATATACGTCTCAGCATAGGATCTGCCTGGATCTGGAACACCATTAAAATACTGTAAGGTCTGACAAAGACCTGCCGCTAAGCGCTTTAGCGTTCAGTTTGATGTCGCGTATATACCAATTAGGGGTTTAATATAACTGCCATACTCCCTAACAGGTTAGCCCGCTACCATCTTAGTTAGATGGCAGTCAAGGGTTAACTTGTAGTGGATAATAATAAAAGTAAAATACCGATGCGATGTGGGGTTTTTTTTTGGTTTAAGGTAGTAATTCTAATGCCTTAAAAACCTAATATGTGTTGGCAGCAGTCGTACGAGCTTCGCCCGCTGTCACTTCAGCTTCGCAACTCGTAAAGATATTTATAAACTCTGGACTTTCTACAAATCCCACTTCTGATTTGATCACGTAAACTTATCCCTATTACTTGCTGATTGATTCGAAGCTTACGTGCTGGTTATGGGACAAATCTCCGCTGGTCGCCGCTACCTGTACTTTATATATTTCCATAAAATGTGGCCCACACGTTATGTAGCCCATGGTTAGGGTAGACGCTTGGGAGTTATAAGCAATGAAACACGCACTTTTCGAAGTCTTAGGTCTGGGAACGAGTAGAATAAATACATATATAGAATAAATACTGCCCTAATATATTCGGCAGTAGGTATCTACTGCATCCAAAAAATTATTGAATTGCATTATTGAATGATATAAATAGCAAAATATATTATTAAAAAATATTTCCCGCTAAAACGCTCGACGGGTGTCATGGCCGTACTCCGTGGCAAGTGAGCTTTAGTAAGTCGTTATTGCCAGCTAAAGATTATTCATTTTGGTATGGATAACAAAAAACTTAGCAACTGATAGTTTGAAATCACAAAATACTTGATATACGCAGACATTTTGATGTTCAAGCTGTACAAAGTTATATTTATATAGTAGTGACGTCATAATTTTGAATTAAGCGTTTACTCATGGCGGATCGCTGGATTTTGCAGTTTTATTTATTGAAAACTAGCTGATATCCGCGGATTAAGGTATTTTCCATGTCAAAGGCTACACACATGCCAAATTTCATACAAATCCGTTCAGCCGTATTTGCTTGATCGAGTAAAAAACATCTATACTCACATTTATAATATTATATATAGTAGGATATAGTAGGATTATTACCAATCTCACTTCAAAGATAAATAAAAAAGCGTATTTTATAATACAAAAATAATATATGATTAAATAAATTCGATATTTTAGCGATTGCCGTGAATAACGTGCCTATTATGCTATACAAAAACCTCATGCAAAACCGAGAATCTAATCAGGAATTTGTAAAGTTTACAACTACAATATTCTAGACTATTAACCAATAAAGGCATTTATAACAATCTGGTTTGCGATCGATCGAGTGCTCTGCCAGCTTTCCCATAAAACCATTGATTAATATCAATGGCTATAAGGTACAACACAATTTTGCTTCTCGTTAAAGGGAACTATCTTGTGGGCAACAGTTTTATAACCAATAAAACTTTTAATGCACATTTATGATCATCCTGATTCTTGAAATAACTTTTTGATTAATAATTAACTGATCTTAATGTTTTGACGGCCGACTGGCGCAGTTGGCAGCGACCCTGCTTTCTGAGTCTACGGCCGTGGGTTCGATTCCCACTACTGGTACATGTTTGTGTGATAAACATAGATGTTTTTCAGTGTCTGGGTGTTTATCTGAATATTATAGGTATTATACTCCATTGTATTATAGTATTATAGCCATAACACAAGCTACGCTTACGTTGGGGCTAGATGGAGATGTGTGTATTGTCATAGAATATTTATTTATTATTTATATTTATTTATTTATAATGTTGTAGGTACACTCATGCCCGTGTGACAACTCCACCAGCCAAACCCTTGACTATCTATTTCGGGAATGTCCCCGCTTCGGAAGACCTGGACCATGAGTTCCTTTGCGGGCACCTTGGGATGTCCCCCTATGAGCTGCGCTCTCTGATGCGAAAAAGATCTGCCTAGCAATCCTACACCGACATGGTAAACTCCATCCTGAGTAACCTCAAGCGATTCAGCACTACAAAGTAGATTAACAATTTTTAGTAATAATTATTATAAGTGTGTAAATTTTATAGTTTTAGTTCATCTATGTATATAGGAAGAACAGCCTGGCCGATGTATCAAATCGCAGAAGCAGGGCTGTACTTTTTCAAAAATGGCACCTTACGAAACTGTTAATTATAAGCATATTATAAAATAAGATAATGTAAGATTGAAAAAAAAAATTGTGGTAAACATTGATTTAATGTGTTACTATCGGTGGTTAAAGTTATGTCTACTTGTCACGATACGGTAAGGTACGAGAATGTGTCTATTCATGTTTTGTTGTAGATTCTAAAGGTTTGGTGAAACTCAGTACTCAATTACGCAAAAACGGCTTATCGGATTTGGATGAAATTTGGCATGCATGTAGCCTTTGACATGGAAAACAACATAAGCTGAAGTAGTTCCCAAGGAAAAGTTAAAAATAGTTTACGAGCTATGCCGCGGGCAGACCGCTTTGAAATTTGGTATACATGTCAGACATGTACTTTCTATACCGATCTCTGAAATAGTTCCCGTGGTAAGATTAAAAATGTTAACGAGCTTTAGACCCAATTCTGAAGTCCACGCAGACGAAGTCGCGGGCAGAAGCTAGTAAATAAATAAATAAAGACGCTACGACAATACACACATCGCATTAAGCCCCAAAGTAATCGTAGTTTGAGTTATGAGAACTAAGATGACTGATGAATTTTTATGAACAATATACAGATAATATAAATTCTTATAAAATACAGATAAACACCCAGACACTGAAAAACATTCTCCTGTGGGAATCGAACCCACAGCCTTAGAATCAGAAATAAAGGTCACTGCCCTTTTGATAACGTTTATTAGCGTTTCTGGTATCCTAATATACATCACGACCTAAAAATTCAATATAGTGGATATGACACTACTTAGGTAAGTATGTAGTAAAAAAAATGTGAGGTTGTATGCGAAGATATTACTTCAAGAACTGCTCAACGGATCCGATTTTCCTAAAAAAGGCTAAATATCGAGAAAAATGCCTACGGAGTATTTCACGAAGTGAAGCAAGAACGGTGTGTGGTCCAAATACCTTGCACTTATATAGCATTTTATGGCTTTAAAAATCGATGTTTTTCCAATCGTACATCGATTTGCACTTTAATACATCAATGCGAGTTTCGTAGACGATAAATTATATGTAATTAAGACGCAGTTCTTTTTTTTTATTAATCGTTCAATAAAGGTTTGTTACAAATTACAATCAAAGAATATTATACCTACCTGATTATAAATAAAACTGCTCCGTTAGTCCAGTAATCAATATGTACGGCTATGGATTGCAAAGTCCGAATAAAGGGTTAGTTCATTTATTAAGAACTGCCAATAAATTCTCAGTACCAGTCAAGAGTTAGTTAAGGTTACTTAGTCTAGAGTTTTGTGTAGAACCGACAGCACCAATGCTTTTGACAGGGATTTAAAAACATAGATCCCTCATTCAGCCATTATTGCACGAAATAATGTCCAAAAACAGTGAAAACGTCCCGCGCACGTCTCACATCACACCCGCGTAATGTTAGCTCACCAACTTTTACGTTTAGAACATTAGAGGTAAAATAATTACAGTCAACTGCTAAATGGAGTGTAGTAACAAACCGCCTGGCGGAGAAACACTACTAAAGTGGGGTTTTTGATGCTTCAATATTTATCGTGTATAAGTTTCATATTCCTTACTTTTTGGCTTTTCGTAAAATCACTGGCTAAAGCCATGCTAAAACAACGCTTACGTTTCAGTCATTCAGAAAAAGAAACAATTGAAATGTTATCTGCGTCCAGTAGTCTCTCAACACACACATAAAGAATTCCATTCATAAGAATAAACTCCCGTCACTGAGCCTAGATTGACGCAAAACTTAATTTATTCTGCGCTCAGTTTAGAGAACTCACACAATTCTTCAAAGAAATAAGGCTCAAAACTGTTAAATCAACGGTAAACTCATTTGCTTAATATTAAGTGAGAAATTGGTGCTTCTTAGTTGAGATTTATATGTGACACAGACCTCCAATAGGGTTGACATCGAGCAAAACGCAAAATGAGGCTTTACAACGGATTAACTAAGAACTAAATTATTGACGGCTGATTGGCGCAGTGGGCAGAGACCCTGCTTATTGAGTCCAAGGCCGTGAGTTCGATTCCCACTAATGAAAAATGTTTGTATGATGAACATTAATGGTTTTTAGTGTCTGGGTGTATATTATAAGTATTAATGCATATTATTTATTAAAATACTAGAGGCAGCGTACTGCTACATAGTCTACACCTATAGTCATATATGAGATTTCAATTTTTTTTCAACAAATTTTTTTTCTAACGTAATTTTTTTTTCAAATCAATGTATACTTTTATATATATATTATTTCTTTTTATATATATATTATTTTTTATTTTATATATATTATTTCTTATACCTCCGAGAATATGTATAAAAAGTTTCATGAAGATCGATTCAGTTTTCGCGTGAAACCGTAACAAACAAACTTACATTCACATTTATAATATTAGTAGGGATTCATCAGTCATCTTAATACCCATAACACAAGCTACGTTTACTTTGGTGCTAGATGGCGATGTGTGTATTATCCTAGTCTATTTATTTATTTATTTATTATGACTAAAACTTAATCTCAAAACAACATAACCAACGTTATAACTACTAAAGAGAGTTGTAAGAACCAAACCGTATTGCATACTAAAAACCCAGTAATCACGGTAAAATATATATTCCTAGGATAAAATAATCATCTGTGATAATTTAGAGTATATTTTTTTATATATGTAACACTTTATTTGTATACCTCAAAAAAATAAAAAAATACACAGTACATGGACAGGGACCTACAGGGAGAAACTTAAAAAGTAAGACGGCCTAATCGCTTAGTAACGGAAGGATGGAAGAGATCTTCCAGGCAAGAAAAACTCGCTAAATTTTATTTAAATCATTTAATCTGTCATCACAAAGATAATAATACTTTCTTAGAACTTCTCTCGCTAGGTTCCTACTAGTTTATGATTTAATTAGGTTTATAATTTTTTTTTTATTAGGGATGTTGTTTAGCTTAGGAAAGAAAGAAAGAAATTGTTTATTTTGGTTAGGATACCTTTATCCTAACCAAAATAAACAATTTCTTAAATTGGGTAAATATTGGATAGAAGCAGGTAGATACTAAGTACTTTGCGGAATTCCAGGATATATAACGAACATTACCAAATGAAGCTGTTCATTGTAAAAAGTAGTAATTTAGTAGTAGCAGTAGTAGTAGTAGTATTAGTAGTAGTAGTAGTAATATTAGTAGTATTAGTTGTAGTAGTATTAGTAGTATTAGTAGTATTAGTAGTAGTAGTAGTAGCAGTAGTAGAAATATTAGTATTAGTCGTATTAGAAGTAGTAGTAGCAGTATTAGTAGTAGTAGTATTAGTAGTCGTATTAGTAGTAGTAGTATTGGTAGTAGTACTAGTAGTAGTAGTAGCAGTATTAGTAGTAGTAGTAATAGTAGTAATAGTAGTAGTAGTAGTAGTAGTAGTAGTGGTGTAAGCGGTGATAGAAAACTTTTGTCAAATAAAGATTGACGGTCACGCTTATCGAAACGATTTCGATCCACCATTTGATGCTGCAGATTAGTTTCCATTGAAAATAGTTTTTGTGATCGAATAAAGTACCTAAATTGTTAAGGGCGCAATGTGCAAAATCAGGCATGTGTGTACGCCCGAGGTCCGTGTAAAAAATATGGGGTCCTTATTGAACCTATTGTTACTTTGCGATCCTTCCGTAAAAAAAAGTCCGTAATGTTTTTGTTGTTACCACATTTTACGAGTAGGTTGACTAGTTAGCTATCAAAATTAGACTAAATTTAAGTTTATGACTAAGGAATTAGAAAATAACGAATATGTTCTGGTATAAATTGTTTAACAATTTCAGACTTAAGTAATTGTGTATCAAAATGAATTGAAAGACTGTTTTGTATAGTCAATAGTTAGTCTTTCAATTCATTTTGATACTTAGCGGAGAAGAGAAACAAACAAATTTAATGTTATAACTAAGTGCCTAACTTTTCTTTTATTATTTTATATCATTTTAGATAAAGTGCCATAATGTAGATTGTACGTTTACTCATTATTATTAAACAGTATAAAAAAAGGAAAATACATACATTTAATTGCGAGATGAAAGCTATTCTTGTCTTGCTTCTGTGGCTACAGGAAAATGCTTTTACAAAACATAATATTCTGTAATGTAACAAACTTATCATTTACTTAGGGATGCGTTCGGAAATTTTTCTCATGTCCACTCAATACTCACGTAGAAAGAATAAATACAAAATAATGTACACTATCTCGTCGGGTTTTAATGCAAAAGGAAAATAGATAAGGCACTCCTTTTTAGGATGTAGGTATATTTTGTCGGAGTGCGTGCGAGCTTTATTTGTTCCGGCGCAACTTCGCGAGACTTCAACTTATTTACAATAACAAAATGGTATAGTAACTTCGCTCGAGTAGGTATCTTCTAACATCAGTTACAATTAACTTATTTATTATAAAAACAAAAAGGTATAGTAACTTCTCTCGAGTAGGTGTCTTCTAACATCAGTTACCATTAAATTTGTTTGCACCAAACAATAGTCTGTAAATCTTGAAAAATAAAATGCCCTAATTATTGGAAAATACCAAACAAAATTACTAATCAGTATTCGAAAAATAGTAATTCTATCGGCTATCTATGTTTTATCTTTTATTAAGGAGGGAGGGGCTGGAAGGTTTGTATCTTTAAAGGCGCTTATCTCAGGGAATAAATACCAGTCAAATATGAAAAGTGGAATTTTCGTTGGATAACTCTTTTTAATATCGTATCATCACTCAACGATGCTTAATGTGGAGGAAACCGTGGGGTTTCAACTAGGTATTAAATATATACTTTCCACGTTTATGACCGAACTAGCTGTTGCCCGCGACTTCGTCTGCGTTTTATTTTGTTTTTTGATGTGGCATTAAATTTAGTTGTAGTTCTAAAAAAAATTAAAGTATTCAGTATCGCTAAGCCTTAAATGAGGGGTTTGCTGCTGTCCGCTGAGGAGTTCTGTCCTCTATCTCCAACCACTGTTTGGGTAAAATTAAACACATATTATAACCTCTATAGAACAAAAATAATTATTTAAATCGGTTATAATTTGTCAGTTATGGTGTAACACTTTCATCCTCTCCCAAAGGAGCCGAGATTAATTTCGGGATAAAAAGTATCCTATATTACTTCTAACACTTCCAAGAATATGTGTACAAAGTTTCATGAGGATCGGTTTAGTAGTTTTTGCGTGAAAGCGTAACAAACAAACTTACATTGACATTTATAATATTAAGTAGGGATAGGGAAGTAAGGATAGGGATTAGTAGGGATAGGAATAGGGATTACATATTCAACGAAGTTTATTATTTTAACAACCTCCTAAGATGAATAGTTGTTTTAAAGGTGATTAGATATCTTTAGAAACTGTTATGTAGTTACTTAGTACCTAGTTCAACGTTATATTACATAGGCATTAAAACGTTTAACGTAAAAACAAGCTATACTTGCACCTAACAAAAAAATCCTAACTGAATGGACCCTCCATTTTTTTTAAAAAAGAATAACTCATGCAGCCATAATTAAGATTGAGTTTGATTCTAGATTGCATCTGAACTAGATAAACGTTAATTGATCTATTGCCAGCCCTAGGCACCGCAGCAATTCGCCGCACCAGACAATTGGCCGTTAATTGCGATTGTTTTAAAAGTGGAGCGGCGGCCATGTTTAGACAACATGACACATGCGATCCGATACACCAGTATAATCAAACCGCCCAATACGATGTTTGATTATATTGACTTTAATATTAATAAGAATGCATAGCTCGCGAAGCTGAAGTGGAAATGAGTGAGGTACATAGGTAGGTGGAATGGCGCCCGCCCACCGGTAAACGCAGCGTTCGTAGACCCACGATGAGGTGCACGGATAACACCGGAGTTGCAGGGAACCACTGGACCCAAGCGGCACAAGACCGTGATATTTGGAACTCCCTACAAAAGACCTAAATCCAGCAATGGACGTTAGTTGACATTGTGAAGAAATGAATGATGTTGCGGTTAAATTTACTCCGTCACTTCGCGTTGTTGCGATAAGTCTGGCCAAGAAATTCGTCCGATCTCGATTCGCGCGAAGGCGAATAAATTTCGCGATGCGGGCGGTAAATTGCAGACATCAAAGGATTTGGTCGCGATAAAGTTCCTGCGGTTGGCTAAACTTCGCGCGCTCTTTGTTTACAGCGAGACGTCGGGAGTTGTGACCGATTTCCAAGTTTTTCAACGCACAGTAAGCTTTAGGTGGCCAACACTATTCGCCGTAGGACAAACACGAAGTTTCAAGAATCTACGCATTATGATAGGGCCGCAACATGATGGGAAAAATGATCGGAAAAGACTAAATATACGCATGAAGTTTCCTGAAGTATTTCTGAATAACTATATTTTCTTAAATGATACACAATAAAACGTGAATATCGCTGCGAAAGGAGGAAAACCTTATACTGAGCAATCATGAATATATAAAAGCTTAAAAATTCCGTATGATTTTTGAACTATTTAGCAGTTATAAATAGACAAAAAGAACAAACAGAAAGGTTAGCAAAGACAAAATAAATAAGAAAATTAAGCTCGATGTAATGGATCCGCAAATTCCTAAAAGTAGATTCAGAATTAGATAAGTGATATAAATGGATCTATGTATTGGATACATTTTGATCTCGAAAGCAGAATCATAAGCAGATAAAGAGATTAAAAGAAAACAATAATAAATATAATAATAATAATAAACAATAATAAATAATAATAATATCTGCCCAGAATACGAACTGTGTCGACCACTTCACGATCGAGAATTTCCATCAGATAATACCTGTGCAGCCAGTCGTATGAATAAAAAATGCATTACCATCTCTTAAACAACTCGATATGAATCCCAAAACGCAACTTTCCCCCGAAAAGAGTTATAACACCCAAAATAGCCCTAAAAGGATAAAATAATGTGACACCACGATCAATATTCAAAATGTCCCACCACGGTCCCGACAACAGAAATCGTGTAGAGATGCAGAGAATACTAATTCCACGTATTTGTATTCACCTAGGTGGGGTTAGACGAACGTCGTGCAAACTATGCCTAGTATTGCCAGTCATTCCTAATTTTACGGGACATCCTGACTTTCGGACTTATCACAATCTTCCGAATGGATAAAAAAAAAAGCGTACATTACACTCAATTTACTTATGGCTATGACTGTAGCTAAGTCATTTTTTTAATTTTTCAGGAGATAAATAAAACATCTTGTGCTCTTCCTTTTTTTTCTCGATGCCGTTTAAAATTATTAATATTTAGGCTAGGGTTACTAAGAAGGTCTCCAATTCATGTATAAAATATGATCACGAAATGTTGTATTTACATTAGTCCCCAATTCAGAGAAACCTTTGGTGCAGGATCCTGATTCGCTACGACTTTCATATCGTATAAAACATGTCGCAACAACCTCACGTTAATCCAGAAAGATGTTGTATGTTTTGTCTAAAATATTGCAATATCCGCGAATAATATCCTAAGAGCCTGAAAACGGAGTTTCACTAAAAAATATAAGCTATAATTCTTTTTTTTTAATCTGCCGGAAGTTCTCATTTGAAAACGACAGATTGAAAATTTTATACAATCCTAACTTATCAGGCAGTTAGATTATTACGAAATTTTCGTAGTATTTTTTTTAATGTTAATTAAATCCCGATTTTTCAGCAGACACAACTGGCAACACTAGCCCCTCCGCATACGTGTATTACTGTTGTCGTTATCTTGAAAATCTAGTACTTTCAATGTCCTTGCTCGTACATTATAAATTTATAATATGACCCTTTGGAAGTTGCGGTGCATGCTGATTGTTAGGACATAAATATAGCCTGAGCTGGTAATTGTTATACTGTTTACTTCTGGGTGGTACCTAGTACCTACCTTCTTACTGGTATCTTTATTTTGCTTTAATTAGAACTTCTAAGATGATTAAGTAGCAGTCTATGGATTCCGGGAATTTATTTTTAATCTAAACTCTTGTGTCGTACCTAAATTACACCTGACATTGGTTAATCTGTGTTAAGCCAGAAGGAAAAAAAGTACCTACCTATCTACACTATTTATTGTTATTAGTTATTTTTTCTGTTTAGTTTTGACCTATGGGTTTTAAAAATAACAGTGTGTTTTTGAAACCCATACATAGGTTTTGTAAACATTCAGTCATTTATTTTTTTTAGCCGTTATTTTTTCCGTTTATTTTTTAACCATGCGATTTAAATATTACAGAGTATTTATATTAATTTCAGGTTTTGGCGCCATAGAAAAAAACTCTCTAACTATATTCATAATTTCTCTTTTGAATTGTCAAATACGTAGATAGGCATGATCTCAAACCGGGTGGTCTAGATTCATACCACCAGTTACGGAAGTACTGTGAACAAGTGATACCTATGTTAGCAGAATGATTATAAGTTATAAGTATAATCATGAAGATGATGAGTCGTACTACTGTATAACGGTGTGTTAAATATTTAAATCCCGCCAACCCTTTGACTAAGGTTTAAGATTGGTTAACCACGCGTTAATTTTTTTTCAATCCGATGTTAACGGTTTCCAGGTGTTTTTTTAAAAAATCCCGTTATTACGTCCAGACTACAGATCGCTAATTAACTAGGCACCTAGGTGTGTGCTCAACAGGATCGTCGCAGCGGTTTAAGGGAAAATAGATAACAAACAGACAAACGCCCTTAGTTTTAGCAAGTTTTTACCTGCTTACCTAGGTCCTTAGATATTTAACTATTACAAATTGATTCTTTGCTACCTGCAAGATATGCAAGGTATGTAGGTAAGGCATAGGTAGCAGAAAGTAGGTATAATATGTGTTATGAAGAAAATAGTAAGTTATCCACTTTTGCACCCTTCTTTCCAGTTATAGATAGATAGGTTATATAATACCTCGTTAACTTATATAGCTGTAATCTATCTAGGTAAGTTACCCAGTCGAATGTTTTAATTTATCAACGTTTTTTTATTTAGGTAACAATCGTTTACTTAATTATCTAAAAACTCTTAAATAGAAGCATTATTTTCATAACTCAATCATGGAATTGCCAATCCATGCAAAGCCATCCGCTATTACGATATGAATCTGAGATTACAATTAAAACACGACAAACAAGTCACAATTAAATATATTAAAGTGAAAAAAAGCGATGCCACTTCACTCCAGTTTTTAAAACGACGAGTTACACAAGTTCTATATAACTGTGAGAACCAAGTTAAACCGGCTAAATTGAGAAGCCGGCGGAAAGGCGCAAAGCTTCGTACGCTGAGGTGCCAACCTCGCGCGGCCGTGTAATACCTGCGGCCGCGCTTTCATAAGCTCGAACCACTCTTCAAAATTATATACAAACGTAATCTAGCACTTACCATCCACTCCATGGATTGTGGCGGCCAAAGTGGAAAACAGCAGGACGATGGAGAGCAAGTTAATCCCATAATCCGGTATAAAGTTTCTCGACCACATCTTGTAGCACAACATTCACACATGGATCACACACATTTGTTTTACTCCTTCTATGTCGTTTAAACACACAATTGTAAACACTTCACGGAACTAAATGTAAGAACTGACACTTCATTTTGTTTTTGAACTGTTGTTACGTCGAATAAACATGTGTATGGGTCATTTTAGCGGTAAAACACGTTCAAATTAATCGTTAAGCCCGGTAGAAACACGCGCAGCCGCGTCCTGCTCGCATCTGACGGCTTTGTTCGTAAATACACAGCGTACGGTAAATCAAAATGGCGGCCGGTACTGTGGTGTGCGTAAGCGCAGCCTTTAACAATAGATATTTTGGCATCCGGGCCAGAACAGTGACTGTACTCATTAGATTTTATTACGATGTATGTAAATATTGCTGATTTATTTCATAAATTTGTACGGTTTTCTTTAAAAAACCGTGAGAACGCATTCACGCACACATGCAGAGATACGCGAAGGAATGTTGATTCAATGGAGAAATCAAGCAATTCAACACCACTCGGCGCTGGCAACCAATCGAGAGCTTTTGAGCTTAGTAGTTATGCGTCCACAGCACAGATGGCGCTATAAACTATAATGCGAAATTATAGGGGTGGTTTCGAAGGGGAAATATTGTTATCTAGTCCGTTGAACTTTTAAACAATAATAATTTTGAACTTGTAACGTATCTAACAGGGATACATTACCTCATTTAGAATATGGCATATCACTAGGGGCACATACAAAACGGTTACATCTGTTTGATCAATAATCACGTTGCTACATCTCGTGTTTATGTTTTAAGATTAAGAACGTCTCCATTAGCGTACTAAAAATTAACAAAAATGGCAATGTGTTTTGAGAAACATCCTTTTGAAATTGAATCAGAAGATCGGCTTACGACTATAAATTCAAAAATATTTGAGATTAAAAAGAAAATACAGTTATCAGGTTTGTAAGTTTTGCCCTTCTATTTATCTATTGTTTGTCTTTATCTAGGCCGCCAAACATTTTCTGCGAGATTTCCAGGGGAAGGCAGCTGCACTGAGGGGAGGCCCCATGTACAATACACAACATAATAAAACATAACTATGTACAAATCGCAATATTCCTAAAACTATACATCTATACAAATAAACGACTGACGAATCAAACCATCCTGGGTTTGATTATGAGTCAGTTACTACTAGACCAAAACAGCAAACTAATAAAGCTAACGCTCCTCGGTAACTTTATTAGTTAGTAGTTTGAAAAGTAGCTGGCTGTATACTGTTCAGATGTCTAAAGTGGTACCTTCCAAAGAACTTCTTGTGATAGAACTAGCTGTGCCCTGCGGTTTCACCCGCATCAACCACGTATCGCAGCGTAGTTCGCCCAGCGGTTTAGTACTGTATCTTCAATAATACTTAATAGTATCTTCAAAAATAAGGAACCTTTCCAGTAAAATATATTAAAAATTGGTTAAGAAATGACGGAGTTATGAAGTGAAATCGACAAAAACTTACATCAAAACGAACCCTACTGTTTTTCGGGATGATTTATATTTTATTTTCATCTGGAGTATCAGCTCAGCAAATTACACTAAAGCAAATTTTTTTCGGGATAAAAAGTATATTTTATTTGAATTCGGGGTATCAGCTACAAATTGTACAAAAACACGTTCAGTAGTTTTCGCACAAACCAACAGACATACAGACAAACAGATACACAGAGAGACAAACAATAATTTAAAAATTGCATTTTTTTCCTTCTATTACTTATTTCTAACGTCTCCCAGTAATTTTTTTGCAAAAATCTTTACACAGCTAGTCTACGATTTAATTATATGCACCTATCTACAGATAGAAGATATATAGAATTTACCTAAACACACCTATTTGGAGAGGCTCTCCAGATAGGTGTTTTATCCCACATAGGTGTGTGTTTGGCCATCGATAATTGATGATGGCATATGTCTCCAATATTTTTCAACGCCCTGAAATTTGAACTAGCAATTTCACTTCTGGGTGGTCACTTAAGTTTGCAAACTATTGTATTCAACCATTCATTCAAAATACAAACGCCTGAGATAGAAAGCTTCTTGTTTTTGAACTTGTTTAAGAATATGAAAGAAAGAAAACAAAGATTATTAATAAAATCAAGCAATAATGAAGCCAAAGCTTATTAACTCATTGTTTAAGAGGGTCAAAGAAAATCACACTACGAAGAGAATGAAGCCGAGAAGAAACAGAACAGCGATCTCATTGATACCCTCAAGAAGGAAATCCGTCTGAGACTCTATGAACTTGCGCAAGCAAAGGAAATCGTGGCAGACGAGGAAGCCCAGGTTAAGAAGTATTTAAACGACGTGTGTTATATTGGTAACAAAAGTGCTGACCAGGTATGTTATCTGTCTAGTATTACTGACAATTACGTCTGTTTCGCCAATTAATATCTTTATCGGATGGAAGAAGGCGTTACTTTGCGACCATGATAATGAAAAATCAAGCTTAATTTGCTATACTCCGCGAAAAACAGGAAAATCTGTATGGTGTAATTTATAATTTCTTCAATCCTTATACTCCACACCAAACAGATCTTCGGCAATCCTCAGGAGATGTTGACTTTACAATGAATAATTGTTAAGTCTACTCTTAATATATCAAATTAATTCACTCTTATAGCAAATTAAAATTGATTTTAATGGAAACGCAAATGTTTCGCCGTCCGTTGACGCGTTAGATCTCCCGTTCCTCGCAGTCTTTCGGCGCTAAATGCACTGCTGACGGAGTCACCTCACTGTGACATAGTTGCGGATCCTTGGAACACCGTTGGTAACCATTGCCTACAGTATTGTGAGAAATATAATAACACCATGTTTTTGGCTTAACTTAATTAGTTCAATTGTTATATAATTTATATTTTTGTTTTATTTTGCTTTTTCTGTTCTCGTTTCAATCTGCGTAATTAAATCTACTGTGTATTTAATTAGTGTAATTGGTGTTAACCGTAGTACGGAATTGAATTAAAATAAATAAAATAAAATATGTAAATAAAAAAATTGTGGCACAAAATAGAATTGATTATGTTTTATGAAACAAAAACGACTTCGCCCGCGTCCTCTTCGGATTTTTTTTAAATCCAGGATGTCCCATTTCCATTCCAGATCGGTTATTATATACGCAAGTATATTAATGTAACGGACAAAGAAAACTCCCACCAGAACAGACTAGAGAAAATTCACAAATTATATCCCCCTGGCGAGCTAGAATCCAGGTCCTCCCACATAAAGACCACACACAAACCACTAAATTAATAAATTAATGGAGATTTTGTATTACAGTTAATACACAATTTAGACTTGAAAGTGATTGAACAGAGGAAGATACTAGACTTACTGAAGTATGAAAAAGGTAGTAAGAAGAAAAAGTTGCGTGAACTAGAAACGGAGTACGAGAAACTTCTAATCGAAAGTACTAAAAGCGATTTGGTTAAGTCTAAGATAACAACCAGGGCTAGAAAGGTTTGTTTTCTATTTATTTTGTGCATTATTTTGTCATGAGAAAAAAATCTGCATCAATGATGAGCAGGATGCGCTGAAGCTCCAACAGTAGTTTGTAAATATGAAGCAATAAATGGGAAAATCCCTTTATAGAGCTCTGGGTCACATTCATACACTAAGTGTTCAAGAGGGGACTTACCTTACCTTACTTAGTTTTGGCTCTTCTTAGACCAGGGCACGTTTGGAACCCTCGTCGCTTTAGGTTTAAGTTGGCGAACGAATTTATCACCATCCCCTTACAATTATGTAAACATATATGTATGAACGCTTCATAAGTGCCTGTGATAGGCCTACATGAATAAAAAAAATTTTAATTTGAATTATTGATATGTTTGGCCAATTTTAATTAATAAAATAGTTAATAAGATAATTGTTACAAGCTATAGAATTTTACCCGAAATAAACGTTATTATTAATGTTATTAATAAGCATGCACCGTTCTTTGGCAGGATAGTAGGGCCAGTAAACAGGGTCATCCATATTTAATTGGAAATCAAAAATGTCCTTCCCAGTTTCGGCTAAGATACCAAATTTGTATTTTCAGTTTTTTTTCAGTATTTTCTGCCACGTTCGACTTGAACGTATTAAAAGTATGATTTAGTATTCCATATATTTATTGAATTGGGTTAATCTAGTACTTTTGCTTTCAATATTTTCAGAATGTATCACACCTAGAAAATGAAATTCACAAAGTTCTCATTCAGTGGACTGAAGCAGAACTAGTCAAGAAAAAGTATTTTTCTATCAGGTAACTATGAAAGGTAAACGACGAAGATTAATGATATGCTGTCTTCTATACTTATAATAAAACTGTAACTGGAAGATTTCTGTACATTTAATATATTTAAATTTAAATTTTTATCAATTTTACTTGATACCTCCGTTAAATTTGAATCGATTTTGATAATTCTTTTTTATTAATTTGAAAGTGTATTCTATCAAGCATGTGTTGTAATTTTAATGAAGATCTGATAAATATTGTCGGAGATAAAGGACATAAATCTTCACAGATAACAGCAAGTCGCAAGGCATTTGGGACAACGATCGAATGCATGCGTACCATCTTACTTATATTATAAATGCGAAAGATTGTGAGTATGGATGTATGTATGTATGGATCGATGGACATGTTTAAAGTAATCATTAATATTTAAAAAAAAAGTCCTGGAGGCTAAATGTCTGACTATTGAGGCACAATAACCGCTTTTTGTTATAATTCGTCAATCACGGGTACAATCTTAAGATGGTGACGTTCCTATCAAATCTTATCCAAATAAATAGTTTTATAGTTAAAAATGATTATGTACCTGCAAATTCCTCTTTAAATTATTCAAATTGGACCTATCGTTTAGACGTTACGACGGGTATAGAAATGCTAAATAATGTTTTAATTATATTTGATGCAGACGAAGTTGCGCGGGTCAGCTAGTTATAAATAAAACAATTTGAAAATATTGATTAACTTATATCTTCAGGCAAGCTCTCATCGAAGACTCAGTAAAATTTGAAAGTTCACTCTGCCGTATTGAGGAGCTATTGAAAAAACAAAAGGAAGAAATTCAAAAACTAGAGGTAAATTCATATCTTTTCAAGAGCAAATTTAAGATTTAAGCATAAAAGTTTGAAAAGTTGTCAGGCCGGGTTTCATGTTTGTTTAAAATTTTTAAAAATAAAGGTGCGTTTAAAGACAGCTAATATCCAATAAAAAAATTAGCTAATAAGTATTACCAGATTAACGCTATTGAATCTGCCTCAGGTAGTACGTGAAGAGGCAGCCGAAATGCGCATACGTGCAACAGCGGCCACTTCCGCGGAGGCTGCCAGGGCTCACGACGCTGAGCACGGGAGGGCGGCTGAAAGAGCCTACTTCGCGCAACGCTTCGATGAACGGAAGCGTGAATTGGAGAAACTGGAGAAGAGAATATTTCCGCCACCAGGTGAATACATTTTCAGTTACTATGAAAATTTTAATAATCCAACGCTAAATGTCTTACCGGAACGCCGAACTTCTTTGTGGCCAAGGTATTAACCAGCCACAGCCGAAGCTAAACGGTTATAATGATAGGCATTTTAAGCTGTTTAACTAATAAATAATAACAATTATACTAAATATATTAGGACAATACACATACGCCATCTAGCTCCAAAGTAAGCGTAGCTTGTGTTATGGGTACTAAGATGACTGATGAATATTTTGATGAATAATATACAAAAATACATAGAGTATAACATATGAACACCCAGGCACTGAAAAACATTCACGCTCATCACACATTTTCCAGTAGTGGGAATCGAATCCACGGCCTTGGGCTCAGAAAGCAAGGTCGCTGCAAACTGCGCCGATGGGCTTTCCATAAATGGGTCCTAGTTGCCAAAATAAACAAATTATTACCATTATTACTTACTTCCTTCTTGCAGTCAGAGCTGTTCGACAAGAATCAGCGAGATCAACTGAAGGAGAGACGGTCGCTGAAGATCAATCAGCTGCCGTTCAGATGGAAGATATCTTCCAAAGATTGATGAAACTAACCGGTAAACGACATTATATGTAATAGTTTACAACACATTGTATATCCTACTTCTCTGAATCAGGCATTCTCTCTTCTTAGTGTCAGAAATGGTCGAAGTCAACGCAAACCTTTCTGGCGCAGAATAAAAACCACTCTTCTTTTTAAAGTGCTTCTCGAAAAGGCGGTTAGACACTGCATACCATTTCGCAGTTGCCAGTAATTATTTTCCCTCTAATGTTCTAAAAGTTTACTTTAACTGAGAAAATGGAAAAAAATTGTGAGCTAGCGACATTCCGCGGGTTTAAAGTGCGCGGGGCGTTTTGACTGTTTTTGGACACAATGCACAGCATGCAATAATGGCTAAATGAGGATTCTGTACCTGTGTCCTTAATACTGTGATTCCTGGATTTTCGTTTATTTATTTTTTGAAAAAAGAGTATTTTAGGATATAAGGTTAAGACTTCATTTCATTCGTTAAGGCCTCCGTAATGTAGACAGGTATACTTTTCGGACTAATGTTCGTAAAAATATCACTATCTTTAACAGTGTAGAAGAACATAGTGAAGAAACCTGCATGCCTCAGAGTTCTTCATAATATTATACAAGGCGTGTATAGTCTAACAATCTGGTAATGGCCACCTTGGCGGACTAATACATAAACCCTTGTCATTTTGAGATAAGACCCATGCCTTGTAGTGGGCGGACAATGGGTTGATATGATGATAATACAGTTGACTATATTTCCAGGAGTAACAGATCCCGAAGAAGTATTCGACAGATTTAGATCCCAAAGGGAGACGTCCAAGCGGTTGAATTATTTACAACAGACGACAGAGGAAGAGAAGCTACAGTTGGAACAGACGCAGACTACTCTGATGGCTGAGCTGGAGGGATACAAATTCGCATCTGTTAGGGATAAGGACGAGTAAATAACTAGTTCTTTTTTTTTTATTCCACCGCAAGTTAGCCCCTGACTGCAATCTCATATGACAAGTTATGCAGTTTAAACTGGTAGCGGACTAACCTGTTAAAGTTATGACAGCTACTACCCTCCTACCCACTAAGCTCCTACCCAATGCGCTATCACCGTTTTTATGCATACCAATACATATTTTTATATACACCATAATGTGATATATATAAATAAACTACGACAATACACACATTGCCATCTAGCCCCAAAGTAAGCGTAGCTTGTGTTATGGGTACTCAGTCGTCTGACTGATGAATATTTTTATGAAAAACATAAATAAATAATTATAATATACAGATAAACAACCTGGTACTGAAAAACGTTTATGCTCATCACACAAACATTCTCCAGTTGTGGGAACCAAACACACAGCCTTAGACTCCGAAATCAGCCCGATACGACAATGGGCTGCCAAATTAAATTCAAACCATAAGGTAACCATTATGGTTATGGTTAAAGTATAGTTTATATACCGTATCGTACCGAAACGCTTAATCATTTAGCAGCACGCCTTGTTGGTAGGGTAGGGAACCAGCCATGGCCGAAGTATCTTATCAGACCACACGAAATTCATAAATTATAATCCGAATTGCCCTAGCTGAGAAACCAACCTAGGATCTCCCGCATATAAGACCACAGAGCTTAACACTGTGCCAGGAAAGTCGTCAAAAAGTTTACTGAATGATCAGGTGACGAGTACCAGTGTATTTTGAGACAATAATTACACAGATATATTCATCCCCGGTTCACACCAACAAGGTGAATTTAAATAAAAAATAGTAAGAAAACTTTCACTTATCTTTCACGCATGTAAACGTAAAACTTAGGGTTATTCAAAATGTGTTTGTGTATGCTGTGTTATTTTTTCAGGGGTCAAGACGAAATACAGGAGTTGAAAGCAAAAATAAAGGAAGAAGAAGAAAAGTATAAGGAATTATTGAAGGAGTTCGAGAACCTGGAGACATTCCTCTTGGAGATCAAGAGATTGGTGTACGACTTGTGCAAAATGTTGGATGTAAGTATCTCACTAAAGGAAGGAAGGAAGGAAGTGGTGCTAAATGTATTACTTAATCGCTTAGCGGCACGTCTTTGTCGGTAGGGTGGTAACTAGCCAGAAGCCGGCAGAAGTCTACAAACAGACAAGACCAGAGTTTTCAGAAATTATAAAATCCCAAATTTCCCTTACCGAGATTCGAACCTGGGACCTCTTACTTAGGAGGTCGTCAAAACACTATTGAGAACTCTTATGCGAGCAGGTTTTCTCAGGATGTTTTCCTTCACCGTTGAAGCAAGTGATATTTTAATCGCTTAGATACAGCAATACCTAACTATGGTTTGAGTCCAAGGCTGCGGGTTAGACTCCCACAGCTGGAGAATGTGTGATGAACATGAATGTAGTTCAGTGTCTGGGTGTTTATCTGTATATCCTACTTTCCTACTTATTTCCTGCTTATATTATAAATGTGAAAGTGTGGACGTTTTTTACTCAATCACGCAAAATCGGCTGATCGGATTTGGATGAAATTTGGCATGCATGTAGCCTTTGACATGTAAAAGAACAAAGGCTACCTGTCATCCCGATTCCTTAAGTAGTTCTCGAGGGGAAATTGAAAATTGTTTACGAGCTAAGCCACGGGTTAGAAATTTGGTACCCATGTCACCTATGCTATGGAAAAGAACAAGTACTTTCTATACCGATCTCTCAAATAGTTTCCGTGGTAAGATTAAAAATTGCAAACGAGCGAAGTTTAAGACCCAAGTCGACGCAAAAGAAGTCGCGGGCCGAAGCTAGTATATAGAAATTTCATCAGTCATCTTAGTGCACATAACACAAGCTACACTTACTTTGGGGCTAGATGGTGATGTGTGTATTTTTTTTGAAGTTATACTTCTTTTGGTGCGTTAGGGAAAAATGATGAGTGTAAATTTATACGATGCGCGCGCACACCGTCACATAAAACCGACACCATGAAGTTAGCTATAGTCAACATTTTAGTTTTTCAAAAAAAGCTTTGACAATGTACACTTTCAATTGTCAAAGTCTGCAGGCTCATTCCGGTGATTAAATTGAAAAAAAATCGCGAATTTGAGTGAAAATTGGTTGTCCGATAATGAGACAACTAGATAATGCGTTATAATAAAACTTTCACTGTATAAAAACCTTTTTTCTATTGGCGAAAGATGAAATTTTTGAAAAGATTTTTATATTGTAACGCCAAAGAAGTATAACTTCCAACGCGTGTACATTACCTACACACTACACACACGTTTTTTTAAATTATCTATCAAATTCCACAGGTTGTAGGAGAACCAGCGATGCCAGAATGGACGGCTGAAGCTCGGGACATTGGTGAAACCGTCTCGGTCCTAGCAGCGCGATACAGTAATGCCAGAAACCGCTGCATAGAACTAGCTCCCAAACAGAAGGATTACGCTGTCGTCGCTTCCAATGTAATTAACACTAACAACTAAAATAAAACGATGATACGTTTTATTTCCTATATTATCAAAATTAAGCTTAATTTGCTATACTCCTTGAAAAGCAGGATGCTCCGGTTTCGGAGCGAAACGTGCGTAGAGGGTGTATTGCCGAGGATATGTGTGGTGTGGAGTATAAGGATTGAAGAAATTATAAATTACACCACACAGATTCTCCTGCTTTTCGCGGAGTATAGCAAATTAAGCTTAATTTTGATAATATATCATGGATTTCCGCAAAGTAACGCCTGCTTCTATACAATATACAATATTTCCTATATTGTTAAGCTAGGTAAAGTAAATACATGTTGGTAAGTAAATACATGGCGCAAAGTTGAGCGCTGTGAATTTAACTACGAGGTCTCGGGTTCGATTCCCGGCAATTTGGGAATTTTTTAATATCTGAATTTTCTCTGGTCTGGTCTAGTGGGAGGCTGTGGCCGTAGCTCGTTACCACCCCACCGACAAAGACGTGCCGCTAAGCGATTTAGTGTTCCGGTGCGATGTCGCGTTTGAGTTTCAAGGCTAAAGTGAATAGGCTTTTTCTAGGCAAGCGTGCTCCAACCTAGACCTCATCATTGCTTTCTAACGGGCATGATTGTCGTCAAACGCTGGCCTATCATTAATAAAAAAAAAAAAAAATATTGTCTAACATGTTAGCCCGCTACCATCTTCGACTGCATCATCACTTAACACCAGGTGTGATAAACAAATAAATTTTAAAGGCATCTACCTACTTTAATAGATAAGAGACCTGTTGTTTTTTTTTATTTTTTTTTTATTATTATAATTGACGGACAAAGCAGATCCATCTGATGGTAATTGATAAACCGTCGCCTATAAACAGAGCAATACTTCAATGTGAAACAGAATTACGAAATAATATTGAAGGATGCACAAGTATTATATATCATAAGAAATCACTCTGTAAAAGTATTAAATAAAAAGAAGCATATTTATTTTTCCATAAAAACTAATTCAAAACATTCCAAATGTTTACTTATGACAACCCTATTGAAGATAAAAGACCGACACGCGCATAGTAGCTACGCTACGCGACGCGTACTTAATAAAGGAGACAGACAGGGGCAGGAGTCACATGATTTTAATTTTGCATGTGATGTTGGGGCTCTATCTGATTTCTCTCAGTAAAACTATGGTAGTGGTTTACTCAAACACTTTTAGATTTTCGGTTTTATACATAAGTCTCAGAGACAGTACATAATATACCTCTAAAGCCTCCGAAGTATTATTTCGGATTTCATTTACACGTTAACGTTTTTAACTTCGACGTTTGACGGCCTTCTGGCGGGATGGGCAGCGACCCTGCTTTCTGAGGCCGTGGTTTCGATTCCCACAATTGGAAAATGCCCGGAGGAAGATCTTCCTATTGTTACGGTCGAGTGTGTCACCATAGCTCCCGTACACATATAAATAAATATAAAACACTTATAGATCGACAAGTTTTTACTGAGAAAAATTTAAACGGATTCGGTAGTGTAGTATGGTAATAGTGATTCTTTTGTGTGGTGGCCTACTCCCTTTCGAAGAAGTCCAGTAGAGCGCTATTTTACGAACTAACTATACCGAAACAGTAATATCCCTATCCCTATCCCTACTTCCCTACTAATATTTTAAATGTCAATGTAAGTTTGTTTGTTACGCTTTCACGCAAAAACTACTTAACCGATCCTCATGAAACTTTGTACACAAATTCTTGGAAGTGTTAGAAGTAATATAAAATACTTTTTATCCCGAAATTACCCTCGGTTCCTTCGGGAGAGGGGATGAAAGTGTTTCACGAACTTACACCGTAACTCCTACAAATTATAACCGATTTAAATAATTATTTTTGTACTATAGAGGTTATAATATGTTTTTAATTTTGCCCAAACTTTGTGTAGATCTGATGAATGTTGTTGAAGATAAGGAAAGAACTCCTCAGCGGGCAGCAGCAAACCCCTCATTTAAGGCTAAGCTATACTGAATACTTTAATTTTTTTAGAACAAAAACTAAATTGAATGCCACATCAAAAAACAAAATCAAACGCAGACGAAGTCGCGGGCACCAGCTAATAAGTCTATAATTACTATGTTTGCTAAAAGTTACTTAGGTACTTACGATAAATTTACAGAAAATCCCTTCTCTTCGGAAAATATCAATCCTAAAAAAATTCTCTATTCTCGTTCCAGACAACAAGTGGAGCGCCCTCTGTGACCGGAGTGAGTGCTCGAAGCCCGAGCACAACGAAAGAATCAGAGAAGGCCCTGCCAACTTACAAAGAACTCGTTACCAAAGAACCTGTAAAGGCTCCACGTAAGTACACAGTTTTCTGGTCTGGTTGGAGGCTTTGGCCTAGGCTAGTTACCACCCTACAGACATAAACGTGCCGCTAAGCGATTTAGTGTTCCGCTGCGATGTCGCGTAGAAACCGATTAATGGTTAACCAAACTCCCTAGCAGGTTAGCTTGCTACTATCTTAGATTGCATCAGCACCACCAGGTGAGATTTCAGTTAAGGGCTAACTTGTAATAGGATAAAAAAACGTACGTTTACTTATTCGACCGCATGAAAGTTAAATACGATTTCCAAGGAATCGAAATTGCGCCATCTATTTACAATATCGGGAAACAGTATTGTAAATAGATGGCGTAATTTCCAGCCCTATACATATGCCAGCCCCGAAGAAGAATCGACTCAAATTACAGCAGAATAAATGCCTGTGCCTTATCGTAGGAGCTCAGAGGTACGTCCACAACGACGTTCTCGGACACCTAAACAAAGTCCAGGTAGCAGTCTTCCTGTGAAGAAAAGTCCGGGCAAGGAGTACGAGGGGATTACGCCAGTACCCCTCGATTGGTCTAGGCAAATACAGAAGACCCGAACATATCTTTCGATTCCGTATAAATCGTAGTTAACTGTCGATCGAATAGGTAGAAAATCTCACCCAAGGCACCAAGATACGAAGAATTTTAGTACTTACCTACTTGGTTATCTACCTACGAGTACAGTTTTTATGACATAGCTCGTCTGGGGAAGTAATTTCGCCATTTTTATTTCTGCCGCTTGGATGTACCGGTAGCGTGTACTTCTACAAACATATACAACATATAACAGAATTACAAAATAATATTGAATGATGCATAAGTACATTTCATTAGGAATCACCCTGTAAAAATATTGAATCAAATGCTTATTTATTTTTCCATACAAGCGAATTCAAAATATTCTAAGTAATTATTAATGACAACCAGTGGCGTGCATAGAGGGTATGCACAGGGTACGCAGATGATATAAAATGAAGAAAATCTCCAATACGAGTTATAAATACTTACGAGTGGGCTTTTTATAGCTCTTACAATGCCTATCCTTAAGTTTTTAATGACAACCCTATTGAAGATAAAAGACCGACACGCGCATAGGACCTACGCTAAGCGACGAGTACCTAATAAAGTGACAGGAGTCAAATGATTTTAATTTGGTATGTCGTGTTAGGGCTGAATATGATTTCTTTCAGTTAAAACTTTGCGGTTTCACAGATAAATCTCAGTGACAGTACATAAATGTACCTCTAAAGCATGTGAAGTATTAATTCGGTTTTCATTTACACGTTGTATATTATGTCCATTGCAGCTTCTGACGAGGAAGAAGACATCCCATCCCGATGTTATCTGAAGCGTCAAGCTCAACTGATCGTCGACACCAAGTGCAGGAGAAAAGGTTTCCGTACTCCATACCCCAGGAAGTGAAGTGAAGATGTCGTCTGCAGATCATACTTGCTCGTATATTGTTAAGTTAGAGCTATGGGTATCCCAATTTTAACGGAGCATGCTTCGGAAATATGATCAAGTTTCTGAATTGTTGAGCAATGATTTTTGACCAACTGACCATTCCGTAACCATCCGTTAAGTTAAGCGACGTTAACAAAAGTTTTATTAAAAACAAACAGTGACGTTCATCCATGCACAAAAGTTGTGCCTAAGTGTCTGCCTAAAGCTCTGTAACTTCTCATTTTGAGAGGAGACCCGTGCCTTGTAGGCCGGTAATGGGTTGATTAAACCGATTAAACAGAAAACGACTGACAGTAGGTAACTGAAGTATTACAATTAATTGAAACTATGAAAGCTATTTTAGTTCAATTGAACCGACTTCCAGAAACTTGGTATGGTTACGTTTAACGATTTAAGCCTACAAATAAAGATTTTTGATCGAAACAAAGTATTTCATTAGCTGATTAACCTAAACCAATAATAAATACGATGCATCTTACAGCTTAGCATTATCGTCCCTACTATTATTATAAAGGTCAATGTAAGTTTGTTTGTTACGCTTTCACGCAAAAACTACTAAACGGATCCTCATGAAACTTTGTACAAAATATTCTTGGAAGTGGTAGAAGTAATATAGGATACTTTTTATCCCGACATTAAGCTCGGTTCCTTTGGGAGAAAGGATGAAAGTGTTTGAAGATTTTACACTATAACTCCGATAAATTATAACCGATTTAAATAATTATTTTTGTACTATAGAGGTTATACTATGTTTTTATTTTGGCCAAACTGTGGTTGGAGATAGAGAACAGAACTCCTCAGCGGACAGCAGCAAACCCCACATTTAAGGCTTAGCGATACCGAATACTTTAATTTTCTTTAGAACAACAACTAAATTTAATGCCACATCAAAAACAAAATCAGACGCAGACAAAGTCGCGGGCAACAGCTAGTAACATTATAAAAATAGTTCTACAATCCAATTTTTTTATCAAACAAGGTTTAATTAATGGTGTTCAATAAGGCAGATGGAAAAGTTGTTATTCTCATATAAAGATTATTGACTCCTTGCTTGAATGACATTGATGTCAAAGATTGACAATCAATCAAAAGCAAAGTTAATGGATTTATATGAAATTTACATAATATACAAAAATATAATAGGATAATTTATTTTTAGATGGTTTTATTGTAGGATACTCAATTTGTACTTAATCATGTTTTGCCCTCACAAGAATTCATATCTGCAGCTAGTATGCGCGGTGAACCCGCGGGTCATAAACAAAGCAGTTGATAGAGCGATGGAGAAGAAACATTTTGATCCGCGCACAGGTGTGTACACTGTTGGTATAATTGTAAACAATTGTAACAATTTAAGTTGTTAATTATTGTTTCCCTACAAAAATATTTTCTTTATTTGACAATGTAGTCGATGTAACACTAAGACAAACTATAAAAAAAAAAATTAACATACTAATATACCGGTATTATTAAATTGGTGAGGGAACCTACCTAACCTTGGTAACTAACTTTCAGCTTTGCTCGAGACCTCCAAATCTTGATAGCTCAAAGCTTTGCTTTAATTTAATTTTTACACCACTCGTTCGACAATGCCTTATTACATAGCCGACGGCCGAGTCCAAGGTCGTAAGTTCGATTCCCACAACTGGAAAATGTTTGTGTGATGAACATGAATGTTTTTCAGTGTCTGGGTGTTTATCTGTATATTATAAGTATTTATGTGTATTATATTCATAAAAAAATATTCATCAGCTATCTTAGTACCCATAACACAAGCTACGCTTACTTTGGGGCTAGATGGCGATGTGTGTATTGTCATAGTATATAGTATAGTATATAGTATAGCCTAGTATTGAAAGGTCAAGTAAGTCAATTTATCATAGGCTTAGCGGGTACGTTATGTGGTACGGGAGTCTCTAGGGGCTTTTATGATTTGAATAAGTAGAATATTGCTATCTCGCTCTAACGTACGATGGTGTTCCACTCACCAGAGGCAGAGTATAGATTGCAAAAATAAACCTTCCAAAACTTGATTTTATGGCCTCGCAAGGTATTAAAGTAGAGTATTCAAGTAAGGGTTTAAGCTACCTTCGTTTTGGGCGCCCCTAAACCCCGCGGTACACTCAGGATTCTAGATGCAACACCCTCTCGGAAGTAACTCTAAGAATCTCTCGTTTGCATGGGATTTTAGAGTAAACGGCGACCGTAACGTAATACATTGCTTTACCCCCTTGTTGAACTAAGTATCTACTATTATCGTAAACAAATATATTTTGCTATTTAATTCGTTTCCGACAGGATACATAAATAAATATCTATCTAACATAGAACTAAAACAACATTCTGAACTTACATGTGATGCTCTTAATAAACGCAGAATACACACCGTAGTCAAAAGATCACAATTATCAAACACATTAATAAATTATTTTGTTTTCTGGGACCTCATTTGTATAACAAAATAAATTAGTAAACAAACATCTACCCTCTCAACAAAATAAATAAAAAAAAAAAGCCATAACTACATGTTTAAAGATTTTATCATATGACGATACTGAAAACCTACTTACTATATTAAAATAAAAAGTACACCCTTTTGCTGTCAAAATATAATTTATTTACATTTAATTTACAAACCATCCATTTTATGTACTCTTTACATACCTTCATTTACATGAGTGATTACAGTGATACACACCCTCTTCATTGTATTACAATCATATTTAAAAATTTATAAAATACTATTATTTTTAAGAAATTAAATTTATGTTCAATATTTAAGCTTACAATTATTAAAATATCCTAGGGGGTGAAGGCACTGAAGCTGAAATACAAGGTTTCTTAGTTTAGCTCTGAAGCTTGTAGTAAAAAAAAATTAAAAATAAGAATACCATTTACTGAATTGTAAAATTAGACTTAAGATTTCATGGAAATAAACATTATTATTATATTTTAGGTATTAATGAAATTTATTACTATCTATACTTATAATAAAATTGTAACTGAAAGATTTCTGTACATTTAATATATTTTGAAAATGACCTGAAATGATGCTTTATAATCGACGCTGAGTCTAAAACAGATTTTTATTTAATTTTTGTTTGTCTGTCTGTCTGTCTTTCCGGGCATCACGTGAAAACTACTGAACGGATTTAAATAAAATTTGGTATAGTATAGTTGTAGCTGATATACCGGGTCAACATATAGGATACTTTTTATCCCGATAAACAATAAATTTTCTTACGGGAAATGGGATGAAACTTTTTATCAATTTTACTTCATAGCTCCTTCATGAAGATCTGATAAATATTATCGGAGATAAAGGACATAACTCTTCACAGATAACAGCAAGTCGCGAGGCATATCGGACAACGATCGAATGCATGCGTATCATCCTACTAAATATTAATATTATAAATGCGAAAGAAATAAAGTAATAATTATTAAGTTTCATTATATACCTGCAAATTCAGTTTTGAAATATTCAAATTGAACCTATCGCTTAGAAGTTGCAACGCGTATAGAATAACACGTACGGCCGCGAATAACATAGTTTGGAAATAAAACAGGTCCACCTGGTAGGTAGCGCTGCAATTAGTTTCTAGGGTTTTTCTAGGTGCAGACGAAGTTGCGGTCAGCGAAGGTCAGCTGGTGATGAATATAGTATAACACGCCACTGTTGGACTAAAGATCACTCAACTTGGAGGTTCTCCCATAATCAGCAGTAGATGTTAGTAATTGCAAAGATGAGGATGCTGATCGTTCTCCGATAGTCGGTAGATTCCCTTAGTCACCTCGTACGATACCTGCGGGGAGACGAGGGGTGGTGACAACTGTATTCTGATCCGCTGTTACCACACAGGAAACTCTTATCATATTCAGCAGTAATGTGTTCCCCAGAAGCACCAGCAGCACAGAGGCTAGAATCAATGCAGCCGTCCTTATACGCCCCGCACGTGGACATCACACGGGCTCGCCTCGGCTTTGGTCGGGTAGGACTACGTCTCATAAACAGAGACCTACACTCGCCCGACCATCTCGTGCAATTGCAGGCTTTGCATAGCATATGGGATCAGGTATTTGTTAATTAGACTCTTAATAAAACTGTGGCCACGTTTAAAAAGTATTAGAGAATTCTTGTGATTGTGTGTGTACTTAATGTGTATATATATAAAAATGTTATGTTGGTTTGTATACGTTTCAAAAACTCAAAAAGTTCTGCACCGTTCGAGCTGAAATTTCAGCATGATATATAATACGCATCAAGGATTGTTTTTATCTATTTTTCTCAACCATTCAATCACAATGTGCCACAGCGAAGCGTGGCTGGGTACAGCTAGTAGCATATAAATTTTGAACTTAGAAACCCCCGACTTTTAATATCGTTTATGTTATTCGACTTGTAAAGACCGTTTTTTTGATACCCATATTTAAGGAGTTGTAAAAAATGTTTCGCCATTATCAAGACGCGGCCATCTTGGATTTGATATTTGTCATAGTGTAGTAGTAGTCTACAAGTCGAGCACTGTCATTTGAATCCTATATTGACACACACTGAGACACTCACATTGTACAGTGTACACACACACAAACTCAAACTCATACACATACACTTCCATACACACACACAACTATGTGTTTAAAATACTATGTTATACTTATTGTTTATTTTAGGTTTTTCTGTTTAGATTACATTCCCTATATGACAAAGTAGATTTTCTCGATCAACAATATGGTCTGACTTGCCTACCTATTTCAGGTCCAAATATCAGAGAACGCTATGTTCTTGATAAATCTTCACGTAGGATATCGCCTGATCGACCTAATGCTGGAACGTGACGCTGTAGTCCGCGAAAAAGTATGTCTTATACTCACCATCCTAGCTTCTTATTATCAGGGAAGAAAACAGATCATGTCAAGGATAAAGATTGTTGAAAACCTCATGTGGCTTGTACTTAGAGATCGAAGAGAAATAAGATATGCAGCGGCTTATACCTTAAGGACTCTAAGTAGCGATCGTTGCTCCGTTGAAACATTACTAACATGCGAAAATATTATAGAAAACTTGCTAAAAATGGTCAAAAATGATTATACAGGAATTGTACTCTTACATCTCAAAACTCTTGAGAATCTAACAGAATGGAACCCTGAAGGACCACTCAAAGCAAACGCTTTTCAAATCATGCTACAATTATTTTCGAACCAGGACCCAAGGATAGTCTGTGGGGCAATGGATTGCATGACACAATTGTGTAAACACCCTATAGGGAAACAATTGGCTGATATTTACGACCTAACATTTGTATTGAGACCTTTCATAATGTCCCAATCAATAGAAATAAGGATCAGCGCAGTTGGTTTGATGGAGTATACAACTTTAACAACGCGTTCAAAATGGCGTGCTAAAGAATGCTGCGAGGAACTGACCAAGCGTTTAGTTTCTTTATGCTGCGGCACCAACAAACCGCCACTTCAATTAAGAAGTATGCAAGTTCTGATAAACCTCTGCGACTGTCCAGATATAAGGCACCATATGAAACGCCATTGGGAGAGGAAAGTAAAAGCTTTAAAAATACGAAATCATGAAGAATGGGACGGTACAACGGAAACAACGAGCTATGGCCTTGAAACTGGCCACAATTATAGAACGATGTGCATCGAGGGTGTTGAGACTATTAAGAATGATTATGGGGATAATGCAGAAGTGATCAACGTTCATAGTTACTTGAGACGAATGCATGAAGTAAAAGCACGTTTACTTTATGCTATAAATTGGAAATCTTTCAAAGATTAAGAAGTGTAAACAATATCTTCAAGACACAGTAGTGCCAATTATGTTATAAATAAACTGACAGATCAGAAAACGCCGTAATTTTCGAAATGTTTTCCATAAAAAACAACAATAGCATTAGTCATATTAAATTAGTTCAGTTTAGAGATTTATATACAACACTATGACACTATGTATGTTATACTACTCGTAGTTGTCGTCTTAAAGAATCATTGACCATCGGCTTCCTGCGACTCACTTGATGTCGTCCGTCCTCCTAGTGGAAGAGTCTACTAAGGCTGCCAGTCCGCCGGAGCAGAGCGAGGCAGCGGAGCCGAGAAACGGAGAAATATTAACCAATAGGATTGCACAAAATCTCCGCTGCTCTTAAGTGAACCAGACACAGTACGCAACTGCGCTCCGCATTAGACCGTTTCTCGGCTCCACTGCCTCGCTCCGCTCCGGTGGACGGGCAGCCTAATGATACGCTTTCCGGTGCTCCTTTCCTTTATTCTAGGACCTTGGGCTCTAACATCCGTCGCATCGATCTTAGCTTATGCCCATTAATACTTCCGGTTTGCAGCTCATTAAGCTATGTTCTTCTATGATTCCGGGTCGTGATTTGATAATGCAAATTAAACACTTTGCGTAAAGAAATCAGATTAGTTATTGTAAATATTAAATTAGGTTGGTGCAACCTACACTACGTGAACGGTAGCATTCTGTGAGAAATGAAATATTCATAAATAAAGGAGGTAGTAAATAAATGTTTATAAACCAATTTAGACATCTACCACTATGCGTTTACGGTCCCTGCCAGCCGCCGCAGCGTACATGTAAAGTTCGTTTAGCGGTTTGTAATATACAAATGCAGTACACAATATGCGATTCTAAAACGAGAAGCACTAGGTGCATTTCAATTTGATTTTATTTATTGGTTTCTCGAAAACGACCCAACGGTTGCGAGAGACGGTGCAATACTTAAGGTATCGGCTGTACTTTAGTCAGCTGCTACGTCTTAACTTATTATATATAGTTGGATAATTTTATTTCGAATTTAAAAATTACCTGTTTATTCATGTATGTTTGTAAATAACAAAAAAACAAATGAAAAATAGTAAATTCTTGCAAATAAAACGCATTTAAAGATAGTTTGAGCATTTATTGATAAATAAAACGTAGGAGACACATTTTGAGTAACATTTGGCATTTTAATACATTTACATTTTTGTGCCTTTGTTGGCGACCTTACAGCTACATAATAAGTATTAGCTACATATTCAGTTCTGTACAAATTACCTTAAACTATAGCAAGGGCATAAGAATAACTAAGTTTGGGTTTAAATCTAGTTTGTGCATGCCCTAAGGCCAAGCTATAAGCCCCTCTTCCCCTCTCAGCCCGCAAGGACCCGCTATCGCCATACAGACAACGCCAGGGCTGCCACTACCTTCTTATTTTTTTTTAAGTTATTCATTACAGTTTGCACAACGTAAGTTTAAGTTAAGGAGGCTGGAATTAACAAGTCTTCAAATTATAATCTCGACATCTATACAACCTGAAAAATCATATTGAAAACCTGATTTAGGTTAACGATAAACTTACTTAATGCCAACTGTAGTTCAATAGCTTTAGAATATATCAATAACATTTATAATAATGTTAAAAATTAAAGTATAGCTTTATTATTATAACGTGTTGTATGAAGATAGGGAGGTGGGGCGACGACGTGGGCTAACTAACTTTTTGAAAATCAAACACAAAAAAGTACTTCTTAAATATGAGTCTGGAGCAATAATTTTGTTTTAGTTATTCTTATGACAAGTGCAACCATCATGTGAATGTGCGTATTTTACCTTTTTTTTTTTATTCCACTACAAAATCGCCTGGTGTTAAGTGATGACGCAGTCTAAATGGTAGCGGGTGAAACTTATACACCTAATCGGTTTCTCGGACATCGTTACCGTAATGTCTAATCGTTTGGCGGCACGTCTTTGTTGGTAAAGACCAACAAGATGGATATAACCCTCACCCTCTACTCATATGATTCAGCTCTGCGTCAGTGAGGCCGTCAAAAATAATTCACGCACATATCCAGTTTAGCCGCATACCTTTACATGCGAGAGTTTCTCGAAAAGAAAATAATTTTAATGTCTAAGTACATTAGTTTACCTGTTTTACAAATAAAATAAGTACACTCATATTACACCTAGTTGTATAGGAATGCAATAATATGGCACTTTCCATCGGCTATAATTTATTTTTTTATTCAATTAAATATTATAAAAATGAAGTATTGTCATAACAATACGAATTTATTTTAAATCTACGCGTATCGTATAAAAGCTATGTACAGCGATATTTTTTTCACTCACGGTATTCTTTGGAATTTGTATTTTTTTGTTAGAATGGTCTACATAGTACGATTAAATTTTTTAATTCAATGTAAAATTTATTTATATGTGATTAAAAATGATAACGTGTGGAAAGTGTTCTAAGATTTTATTTGCCTACTATAATATTAGCCATAAAACTAATTCGATCAGTGTTTTATTATTTACATTAATCAGAAACGAAAACTTCAATTATTTGTATTGTCAAAATTGACAGCTTTATAAGATGACAAAAGTAACAAAATGTATTTCGTGTGCACGTTTCTCTATTAAATTCTAATGGAAAATTTCAATCTTCGTGCTCGTTAGGTTACAGTATATTTTGCGCAGAATTCTACAATAGCTTCGCTACGGACAAATCGAACTGCGTCTCTTTCTTTTCTGAACTGTCGACAATGCCTTATCATGAACGTGGGCGCGTATCGGTGATCAAGATACTGTTACTTATGGTAAAAGCAAGCCTAAGGTCTTTACAGCAAAATTAGTGTGAAACTTGCGTCCGTACGTATATGAAGCCAAAATAATACTTCTATTGAACAAAGCGATAGCCTGAACTAAAAGTTCATTCAAGGTCCCCCCAGAATTATGTTAAACGAAATGACAGCGACGCTCGAACAAAAAGGTTAATTCAAGGTCATTTGCTACATACCTCTGTAGGTGATTCTCTTCACTACACACGCGTACGCAGCTAAAACTGTGTAATTATGTTGAACGAAATGACAGCGACGAACTGAACGAAACGTTTCATTCAAGTTCACGTTGCAAGGCCTCTGATTGTCATTCTTGTCACTGCAATCGCGACGCCTGGTTAATAATTTTACTGAGCTGCCAAAAATTTCAAGGTTTAACGAAAAGACAGACGGAATTAACTCTTATGGTTCATTCAAGGTCACGCTACGTTACAGACCTTTTTAGGTCGTTCTAGTCACTTCCCTCACAATCTCGTTGCATGTACAGCTGCTGAAACTGTGGGGTTGTTGAAATGACTCACTTAACTAAATATGTTTCATTCAAGGTCACATGCAACAGACCTCTGTAGATCATTCCAGTCACTGCACTCGCGATTTCTATGCAATTACTTGTACTAGGCTGATAAAACTGTGAGGTTGAATGAAAAGACAGAGACGCGCGGAACTAAATATTGTTAATTCGAGGTCACGATACGCTACCGACCTCTGCAGGTCATTCTAGTCAGTTCATTCAGGGTCTCCTTACATAGCTGCTGTGGAGTTAAGTTGAACGGACAGACAGAGATGCACTTAACTAAATACGGTTCATTCAAGGTCACATGCTACTGACCTCTGTTGGTAATTCTAGATACATCACGATCTCCTTACATATACAGCTGCTAAAATTGGGAAGCTAAGTTAAACGGAAAACCGGAGATGCACTTTACTAAATCCCGTAATTCAAGGTCACACGCTACTGACCTCTGTAGGTCATTCCAGTCACTTCACTCGCGATCCCTAGAGCTGCTAAAACTGTGGGTTCCGTTGAACGCAATTACTGAGACGCACTAAACTATATAATCGTTCATTCAAGGTCACTACGCTACAGACCTCTGTAGGCTATTCTAGTCACTGCACTCGCGATCCCCCTGCACGTACTTGAACAACGCTTTGCACAGATCGTGCATGGTCGGGTCTCATCTGCCCCCACCCCTTTTATTGAGCGGATCATACACCTCAGCTTCGGAGTCCATTTCGTCCTCTGACAGTGAGAGAGAGCCGCCCACGCGCCGTGTGCGCAGACCCTCCTGAAAGCCAAAGATATTTCATCTAGCGCAAAAAGACTCATTGACGGTGAATTACGCATAAAAACAAGGCAAACTCTTTGTCAAATAATAGCACGGTGATCTGAAAGAAGTCACAAAAAAGCAGCTCTAAAAAAACTATGACATAGTTGCCGCTTATATTTGGCGCAAAGTACTCAGTAGGTACAGTGCTGCCAATTTACAGATCAAAATACATGGCGAACTCTGTCACGCACTTCTCACTTCTTTTTGAACATATAACCAAATCCATTTATCGGTTGATAAGCGCATTAAACGAAATTAAACGATTAATGGATTTGTTCCGTGATACAGTACCAAAATAAAAAGCAGTTTGAGCCTACAATTTTTCAAAATGAATAGCTACCATTAAATTTTCTCTCAATAACCTGACCCGTATATAACAGTTTTCAAGTTTTCATCATAATAAGCACAACACATAAAGCAACTTTCTTCTTATTTTAGTATCCCGCGTGTCCCAGTATTAAAAACCACGACCCGATGTTAGTACATGTAACTTGTATTAATACCAACCAGCCATAATTAGATGCTACTAATAATATTAAGAACATCAATTTTCCTCTTACTGCTTACGTTTAATACGTTCTAAAATATAGTTAGTTGCGGCCCACTGGGCTGCAAGTGTTTACCAAGGAGTCTGACACTTGATTGTTCAAGAAACGTTACTTATATCAATATACCTTCTCCTGTACTCTAAGAAACGCAAGACAATAAATTCTAATAATATCTATTGTATTTTCTTTATAGTAATAATTGACGGAACAAGCGGGCGGTTCACCTTATGGTAAGTGGAAAACCGTCGTCTATAACAACACTTCAAAGGGCATGCAAGGAGCACGTCCTGCAACATGCCGCCCTGTGTCCATTCATTTCAGACGTAGGAATTGAATATATTTTAGTGGCTGACGTCCGCATTAATTACGGTTTATACAAATCTTGCGGGAACCGGTTGTTTCCCTGGGATAAAAAGTAGGTTATGTTATTTTCCCTCTTGTCAACTAACACAATGCCAAGAATCAAGTTATTTAAGCTTAATTTGCTCCGCGAAAAAAATTTTTTATTTTTGTTGATTGGTCATAAAGTTAGGTTGGGAAGCGACGACAAACAAACAAACACACTTTCGCATTTAAAATATTAGTAAGGATTACAAATCACTATATATATAAAGTCAAAAAAAAATAATAAATTAATTAAATATTTATTACTACAAGTTACACGTCACACAAAGCGCCCAAGTGACCCCAAAGAAACCAAGAAACGACCATGATAATAGAATAAAAAGGCTAAACCCAAAGTATTGTGCCTCGTGTAGCTCAATAAGTGCGCACCAGTTCCGTGTCGCTGATCCACGCAGCGGCGTCCTCTACGCTCGAAGACATCTATATTATAAAACACCCAATTTCTTATTGTTTCACACTAGAATCTACACTAACATTATGGTCCACAGAGACAATAGAGAAAGATAAAAATAGTAGAGAGAGATAGAATAATAGAGGAAGATTAAAATAAAAAACGGACAAGTGCGAGTCGGAACCGCGCATTGATGGAAGTATTCCATATGATCTATAAAAAACGGCAAAAAAAATCATGTCTGTTGTATAGGAGCCCCTTAAATATTTGTATTATTTTATATAATTGTAATATTATATTTTATATCTTTAAAGTGAATATATAACTAAATATTGTGAGCACATTTCAAGCGTCTACGTCTAGTAGAAATATCGAGCAAAAACGAGCAAAAAACAGGTTTGTTGAAACGACCGGTGTTATAAGTTTGGCGTGTCTGTGTGCGCGTGTGCGTCTGTCTATGGCATCGTAGCCCCCGAACAGATGAACCGATTTTGTTTTTATAGCGGCAACATAAATACATGTTCCGTGAAAACGTCAACTGTCTAACTATCATGGGTCCTGAGATACAGCCTAATGACAGACGGACCGACAGACAGACAGACGGCGGAGTCTTAGTAATCCCCTTTACACTATTTTATTTTTTTAATTTTTCATGAATATAAGCTGCAGTATAATGAATGACCTATGAATGAAATAGATCGCACGCACGCCCAGGATTTACAAAAAAATCAGTAAATTTTATGAACAATCTTGTTAGTATTCTAAATTGTAACAATTATGACACAAATATCAAATGAATACATCTCTAGTTTACAACTAAAAATTATATATTGAATTATAAATGGCGTGCACCTGTCAAAATTATCATCCTAAATTGGACATTTCATAACAATTATTCAATGTTTATTCAATGTCATTTTTGAAGAGTCAATTTGTCTGTCTCCGAAACTATTCATCAGAGCGATATTAAATTCAAAGTTCAATGTTTGTATTGAACTTCTACACATTATCATTTATATCAAATGACATCGTGGGATGGTGATAACAAAAAGAACACCCGGCTAAGTTTGTTGTGGGCTTCTTCTTAAACCAGGACGCGTTTGGAACCCTCGTAGCTTTAGTTTTAAGTTTACGATTGTAGTAATCGCCATCACTACTCACTGCTATGTACACATTTTGTATATAATCAACGCATCAAAAGTGCCTATGTGCCTATTTGAATAAAGAAATATTTGACTTTGACTTTGACCTTTAAATGGGACCATTCCGGAATAAACTTCTTTCGAGCAAAAAAATAATGTTGCAAATCCGTCTATAAATGACGGAGTTATACAAAAAAAAATTAAATTAACAAACTCCCTCCTCACTTCTAAAGTCGGTTAAAACATTTAATAATTGCAAAAAAAAAAAAAAAACTTGTATAACAGTTTGTTGAGTTATCAACGAACCAGAACTGAGTTAAATTAAGGATCAGTGGATAAAAACAGTTTCAAAAAGTTACCAAAGCACATACCTCGAGAATACCGGCGCTGGGTTCAGACGCGTAACCCTCAAAGTGCCTTTGGTCATCCTCGTAGTCCGATGAGGACGACGATTCGTTCTCAACGTCCCGCGCAGTGCGTACGGAACACACCATCTGTGCCAGGTCGGTGAATGTATAGCTGGAAAGAAGCATGAATTCACAAGATCAGTAGTAGCAGAGTTTTTGCGGAAGAGCTCGTCCGGGGAAGTACTACCTACTGCCATGCTCAATTCTGCCACCCAGCATTGATATGTTCCGGTCTGCAGGGCTTAGTTGCCGATGTAGTTACAGACACATGAGGCTAGCACTTCACTTAAAACGCGGTGGGTTACACTGGGTTTTAGTGGGTATTCCAGCCGCCTCTCGGCTGGCGAGTTCTACATACCCTTCCGGAAATGGACTTGATTACTAGCTTATTTCCGGAAGGGATGCGTAAACGCATTTCCTAGCGAGAAAAGAGAGAAAAAAAAAGTGTGTGTCAGCTCCGACGCACGACTGGAGTTTACTCCTTAAGTACGACTGTCGAAACATACACAAAGAGAGTTTATTTAACTGAATATAGATTAATACCATATGAAAGGGTAAATTAAAAATCCTGTGCAATTTATTCACACACGGCGGAAGTGTAACTTCTTAAATGTAGCCTACGGGAGATTGAGGTGGATGTAGAGTATCTGAACTATTAGGATAAATGTAATGTTTATTATTTAGTTTCCATGGTAACAAGAATAGGAAATAAAATGTATAATGTTTTCTATCTCACTCTGTCCCATATATTTTGTGTTTGTTTCTTTACCTAGATAATGTTCGGTTTCCTTGGTAACTTAATTAGGAAAAATAAGTTGATTACACGAAAGCGACGTTGCATGTTTGCGCATCACAGTTGCCGGGCATGAAACGTCGCAAAGCGAAAACGTAACGAGGTCATTCATATGAAAATCGATTACCGGGCGCCTTATATATGAAAATCGATTCTTAAGGAGTAAACTCCAAAAACACATTGAGGCTTAAAACTGGTTGATGGACACAGAGCGGCACTTTCCAGAGCGTGTTCCTTGCATGCTCTGCGAAATGTTGTTTGTTTATACTCTATGGTTTTCCGCTTATCATTGTCCTAGATGATGGTGGTAGTAAAAAATATTATACAGGGTTAAATAAAAATACTAAAAATCTATCAACCTTGTAGTTCCTATCATTAAAACAAACAACATTTTTTCTACGACTTTTTAAAAATCAGTATTATGCTACAGTAATTTTATAAAGTGGGTATATAATTAAACTTTTGATAACTATAAATTTATGTGTATTGGCCTGATATTTTATTAAATTGATTAGGATTTTTACAAAGTAAAAATTTATTATTAATTTATTATTTATTTTTTTAGTTATAATAAAATAAATAGTTTCCAAGAAACTATTAAAATTATATTTGATTACCAACCAATGTTCATGACATTGAGTTAGTGGGTATTTTGATATAAATAAGGGTTCATTTTCGATACACTTCAAACCTAAATTTAATTTTTTCATAAAAAAAAAAATTTATATCTGTACAGTGGCATTACACTGTGAAACCAATTACATGCCCCAGTTGCCAAACCGCAGCGAGCACGAACAATAGAGTCGTGGTAAGCGCGCTGTTGCCGATGTTACATTACAGAGTAGTAACAAGTAGAGTATCTATGTTAAATATTGAATATTTCAAAAACTGTCGAGTTAAAAAAAAGTCGTAGAACAGAAGTTGTTAGTTTTAATGTAAACAACTACAGGCCGAGAATTTTTGATATTTTTTTTTCGACCCTGTATATTAACGTATACTTACTCAGTTATAGCGGGTTGTGCATCGTGTTTTCTCCCCTCAGCCGCTGCACCGCTTACTCCCCCGCCCCCACCTCTCCTCTGCCCTTCGAAGTACGCTGAGCCATGCCTGTAGCCAACTTCTCGGATCTCATCGAAAGAACCGAACTGCAGGGTTTTGTACGAGTCAATTGGAGGTCGGATGTATTCGCAGTAATCCGATGTTTTCACTTCCTGGAATGTTAAATTGCAGAATGTATGTTAATCATCATCGTCACAGCTTATAACAGAACACTGCTGGATTAAATACCGTCGCGAAATAATCACCACGCTGGGCAGAAGGTTTGGTTATGGCTCGTACTCCGTTATACTCCTTAGTCACCTAGTATGAAACCCACAGTAAGAAAAGGGGTAGTGTCAACTGTTCTGATCTGCCGTCACCACATGGCACATTCGGAATTTTAATACTTACTACTATTGCAATCAGATAAGGTTACGCCTTGAAGAGAGTCGAAGATTGTACAAGAATAAAATTAAAGTAACAGGTCTCCAAGTAGTACCATATGTGTACTAATGAGTAAAAAGTATACTTCTTTGTATACTCATAGACGTACCGGAGTGCAAGCAAATCGATGCAATGTAAAAAAAATGACTTATTTTATTATGTTGCTGAATTCAAGTTTTGTTTTCTATTGTTGTTATTTACTGTGTAACAGTAAAATTAAATAAAATTTATTATTATTACTAAGCTAGCAATCTAAAGCATCTCACCTCCAACTGTCGGTTACATGAAACGTATGCAAGCCTGCTTTGAATATCGGGAAGATTCGGCACCTTTACTGGAGTCGTGAACGGATTCCATCTGTAATCATTAAAACAGAAATGTAAATATGAGTTGGCCGAAGTTTCAAAAGAAGTACACCGGGGTGATCCTTGAGGGTCAGCTTTAAGTTAATATTACTGATTGTAGAACTAATGCAAAGAATCAACGTTCAAGTTGTCAAGTTTGTAAATCCAGATAAAATGACAAATTAAAGATAACTCCAGTAAGTTTATTTTCTTACTCTGAAGAGTTCAATTAAATATAAGTAAAGTTCGCTTCAAACTTTATATCGTCGCGGAAGTTAAAATTACCCGAGAGTGCAGGGCAGGTCAACGATTCGGAATCAGTCAGTCGGCGAAACCGTTCGCCGACGGACACAGAATTCTGCGCATCAAAACTTCATCCATTTTCACTTCATTTATTCAGAATATTGGTAAGGGTACAGAATTGACACAATAAACATGGTGCCACGATAACTGTTGCAGTAGTATAAACTGTGTCGCAACAATTAACGCCCACCTCCAACAATAAATGTATAGTACCAATAAAACAAAAGTAGAACATAGTAAAGGTCAATAAAAAAAAAAGAGAATAGGAGTCAATTCGATATTAGATACATAAAAACAATTATTAAGTTTCAAATACAAGAAAAAACACAATAAAAAATGCAGCGACTTATTATACGCGCGCGCGCGCGTGTGTGTCTGTGTATGTGTGTGTGTGTGTGTGTGTGTGTGTGTGTGTGTGTGTGTGTGAGTGAGTGTGTGTGTGAGTGTGTGTGCGTGAGTGTGTGTTTGTGTGTGTATATACATGTGTGTTTGTGTGTGTATATACATGTGTGTTTGTGTATATGCATGTGTGTTATGTGCATATATATAGTTTAAAACGCGTGAAGTTCGAAAAGTTGTTGTAGAGCTTTTTGTGACAGAGCTCATCCGGGGAAGAGCTATCATCATGCTTAATTCTGCCGCTAAGCGGCATTGTTGCAATGCTGTGTTCCGGTCTTAAGGGCGTGGTTGCCGGTGTTATTGCAGGCATATGAGGCTGAACACCTACGCCGCAAATTTATGGACACAGGGTAGCATGTTGCAGGACGTGCTCCTTGCATGCCCTATAAAAACTTAGTCTGTTTATAGGCGAAGGTTTTTTATTTACCATAACGTAGGCCATCAGCTTGGTCTGTCAATTATTAAAATAAAAAAATAAAATTTGATTCGGACTTTAACAAGAGGATATAGTTAAGGAAGGGGAAGTACCGTTTCCATAGCAACCACCAGCCAGACAAGTCGTCTCCATAATTGGTTAGATCGGTGTCGTCTTGAGAACCGACGTCGATAGCCAAAATATGTTTAGCGCCCAGAGATCTCATTACATCAGCTGAAATTGAAAATATCTTACATTAAAACCTCATATACTTCATGGAGACAATTAAATCTAGTTTGGTTTTACCTGAATTTATATTTAAAAATAGAACTATCGCTCTATTAAGGAATAGAGAAAGGCTGTAGCAAGGTTGTATTCAAAAACTGCAACAAGGCCCAATGAATTTTCAATTACCCAATCGAATATTGCAACACTATAACCGCAAAGTAAAATGGACCCAATTTTACTCGTTTTAGAGTCGCAAGTTCTGCACTGCAGATTTTTATTTTTAGATTTCGCTTTGAAAGTGTGTTAACCAATTTAGGCTTTGAAGTAAACAACATAAGATCCTTTATACTCTGTACTATTAGATTTGGTAATTTTAATGGCAATATCCCGTTCTCTTGCTGTATGTGAGTCCTGTCTACGAAGGTTACCTGTAAGAGATTGCTTGCAGCAATAAGGTCGCCTTTGCATATCTACATTGTCTTTATTGTTAACTACTTACTGTTCTTTTTATTTATGTTATGTGTGCAATAAAATGTTTCTTCTTCTTCCTTCTGTTCCGTCCCAGATTCTGATAACCTATACATGTCGGTTTATTAATACGGATCTGAGTCTTGCACTAGCATCGATATATATTTTTTTATTATTATTTTTTATGAAAAACGTATTTTTTTATCTTTGAAGTAAGATTATTATTTATTTTCAATTAATAAAACTGCATAATCTAGCGATGCGCCATTACAGCGTTTTACTCAAAATTATGACGTCACTTCTACAAAAACATTATTTTATACCGCGTGAAATTCGAAAATTATCGGTTGCAATGTTTCTTTGTTATCAATGCCAAAATCAATAATCTGTTCAATAGTTCTTGTTTCATAGCTAATGGAACAAGGACTTACTTAAGTTCTAATTTGCCTATGACGTCACGAGTGCGGCCATGGCACCCGGCGAGCGTTTTACCGAGAAATTATTTTGTTAAATATCAACAGAACCTTTAATTTTCAAAAATAAGATATTTTTTGAATTTTATATACTACTGAAAATAGGTCGGTTTTTAAACATTAATAATCATGCCTATTCCCAAAAATGCCCCGATGCGGTTCGAAATCAGGATCCTCCTCCCATTTATGTGAACTGTGTGAGTTCAAATTAACCAATCTATTTCAAGTAGGCCTGCTTTATAAGCCTACGTTTAGAAACAAGTCTGTATATCATACAACAGTAAACATCGAATCGGTAATTGAGAAAGGATCCTTACAATACACACATTAGTATAATGGATGATACTAACCTGGCACATTGTTCACGTAACAGCCATCCAGCAGTAGATGCCCATCCGTGGGATCGCAGATGGGTGGGAAGATGCCAGCTATGCTCATCGACGCGCGACAGAACCGCCATAGCATGCCTACCGTTCACACATCTAGTACTATTTGCACACGTGTAATGGGTTTAAAGTGAGTCAACTTCTTACTACGGTCTAGTTAACTTTTGCAAGCAAAGCAGAGCCGGTTTACCGGTTTTATTGACCTTTCGGGTTGCAGAGTTGACTCCCTGTATTTATTACACATACGCTATTTGCCTGGACAACTTTGATTGGAGAACCGTTTACGACGTCAGGAATTAACGCGCGCGAGAGTTACGGTGAAGGTCACTTATCCCCACTTATGAATGAGATTTCGTTTGTTTCGTAAAGCAACATCAGAGCACATAGAAACTATTTTACAGCTTCATTATAAAGTCACATCGTACGTACATATATAACTGTTTTTTCAAGAGTTCAGCCCTAAAGTTTGGTCATCATTATATCAACCCATTACCAGCTAAGGATTGGTGGACTTCGCACGCCTTCGAGAACATTATGGAGAACTCTCAGGCATTCACTCAGATTTGATGGCCGACTGGCGCAGTCGGCAGCGACCTTGCTTTCTGTGTCCAAGGCCGTGGGTTCGATTCACACAGCTGGAAGATGTTTGTGTTATGAACATGAATGTTTTTCAGTGTCTGGGTGTTTATTTGTATATTATAAGTATTTATGTATATTATTCATAAAAAATATTCAACAGTCATATTAGTACCCATAACACAAGCTACGCTTACTTTGGGGCTAGATGGCGATGTGTGTATTGTCATAGTATATTTATTTAATGCAGGTTTCCTCACGATGTTTGCCTCCACCGGTGAAGCAAGTGATATTTTAATTACATAAAACAAACGAATTTTTAATGCTTTTATTTAAATACCACTGTCCCTATACGAGAGTAGAAAACGAGACACCATTGACTTGATTTTTCGCATTGTTATATCCCGAGAAAAACATAGCCTACATTCCCAACCAGAGTAATGCACGATCTATTTATTCACAGGGATAAGATTTTTATGCCATTTCGCAATGTTAGGTCTCCGTGAGAATTCACTAACATTGATTGATAAGACTACATGATTCCAGACCCTTTCGGAAGCTCTTCTTAGAATATTTTAACTTATATGCAATAGTGAATTATGGTCCTTTTACTCTCGGTAACTTCGGCATCAGTAAATTTCGTAGGGATACAGTTAACGCGGCTCGGCAGCCCTTTACTGCGCGGATACTTTTATGAACAAATGTGTAGACCAGAACTCCATATATCTATTTCAGAATATTTAAACCATTACTTCTACTATAGAAACTAAACCCTTGTTGCGTAGATTCGCGAAGGTAATTTTACGGTATACTCATTGAGAGTAATGAAATTTTTGTGACACTTCACCTTAACTCGGTTCGTGATTTTGGGAATGATTTCAAGTATTGTTTTGATATTTTCGTAAGCAAAATAATTTCAGTTTGTATTGTCCAGACAAATTCCAGTGTTGCCATTACTTACCTTTATTGGATATCTGCAAACTGAGTGTAAATATTGACTACGATTTGTTTATTGTTTTCTGCTACGTTTAAGTTGTTTAAGGCGATCTAATTTTTTTTACAGGTCGATGTAATTTAATTTATGCTAACTTTGATAACGTACCGTTCAAGTAATATACAATGTTTTTTGTGTATTCAGTTCAAAGATCGGTGCTTAAGTAAAATGGGGCGAAAATAGAAAAGAGATTGTTAGAAAATGGTGCAATAGGATAGAACTGACGGAGGATCGAATGAAACGATAATGTAAATATTTACACTCAGCCTTACTCGAATGTAAAGACTCTCAAGACGCACGAACCGTTGTGATAGGCTGGTGTTGTTTGACGCACGCCTGTGATTGGTTGTTTCCCACGCACGCGGCAATCGGTGCGTTGTGATTGGTTTACCTGGGAGGTTGTTGACATAACCGCCGTCCAAAAGGAGGTGGCCGTCTACGGGGTCGCAGAGGGGGGGCATGTACCCGCTCAACGACATCGAGGCGCGTATGTACCGCCATAGAGAACCTGTTGCGCGCGCATTTTGGTTAGACATCACGAAGGTTTTAATAAAAGATCTTTATCCGATTATTTCCTCCATCTGTTATCTTAGAAAGCGAATTCAGCACATTCTAATAGGTATATAGTTTAAAACTTCGAATAAGTATTTTTACATATTGTTTATGAATCATAATTAAAAAATTAAACCCTTGTCAAATTTTAATCAAGATTATCGAATGTTAGCTACAAAATATTAATCGTTAACGTCCCTTTTCCAAAATTTAATAAGACCGTATCCCGTGCATTTATAAAAAATAAATGGTGAAAGAAACAACCCAAACATTTCTTATATTATGTTCAACACAATCCATGGAAGGGAAATGCATTCGGAAAGACAGAAGCTTGCAAACACGGCTATAAGGAAAAACACAGTGAATGATGTTGACACATTATTTTGTCCCCAATAAATGTGTAAATAAAAAAAATCACGATGTCATCAGAGAATACAATCCCGAATATAAAGATAACTTCCCTCAATTTAATATATAAAGAAGATTAGAAATTAATATCAGTATTGATTCTGTGAAAGAAAATTCTGAAAATAGCGAAGAATTCACATCTTATAAGTGTAAATATTTATATATAAACTGAAATTGCCACAGTTTACCTAACACTTAATATAAATATAAATTATATTTATAGCAAATACCAAAGCTCCTTTGAAACAATTAATGTGATTTATTCTAATGGTAATGATATTTGATAATCAAACGCAATCCATGCTGGAATATGGTAAATAGTGATCCGATTTATATCCCTACCTTTTTAGTATTAAAATATATAATCATATTGAGAATAAACATAGATTTAAAAATATTTTTAATTTGTGGCGGCCATTTTAGCAAAATGAAAAACAACATTATCTTAAGTTATTATTAATAATCTAACCATCAAATATTGCGTAACATACATACTTGACGTGGTTAAAAATATCTTCGGAGTTCTCGAAGTATTTTGATGACATGTTAGGCATTTAGCCTAACATGGAGTCGCACTAACCTGGAAGGGTTATGGTAGTTAAACCATACCCATTCCGGGAATTCCTCACGAGTCAGAACAATAAAGTGCAACAAATACTTCACAATAATGAAAAATTATGGCATGCGGAAGACATTGCAATCAATTAACATAAAGTCTATTCTACGACGAACGAACTAAAAGGGAACTACAGTGATGGAAAAGAGAAAATAAAGGTTTGGAGAAATAAAAAAGAGAACCACACTCATGCATATACATGAAGGCAGATGAGAAAATGAAGGCAGATGTGATAGGTATGGCCAATGAGAATACAACATTTATAAAATCACATACAACCCGACATTGTGAACGCACCGATTCAAGTTAAAACAATCGTTAAAAAAATTATACTCCCAAAACTGCAAAGCGTTATTCTGTAAACCAATCACAAACGCTCGTTTTTTTTTATTATTATAAGGTAAGTTATGACAACACAGGGCAACGAAATGTCGGATTCGTATTATTAAAGAGAAGAATATCAATAGTTTTTTTTTATATAGTTTTTAGTATATAAATGCGGGTAGGTACAAAATTATACAAAAAAAATACGTATACTTCACACAAATAACACTTAGACATACGTACACATAAATGCAAGTGAGTGTGGTTATGGGATGTAATAAAAAAAAATCACTGTAGCGGAATCGAAATAGCGTTTACCTAACAAAAATAAATAAAACGTAGACGGTCATATTATAGCTTCTAAAAAAGCTATCTCCATAATTTCCAACTCATAAGTCACTCGTATGATTGATCGATATTGGTGTCGACATAAGTGCTAAAATTATACTTTTGCACAAATCTCAAACCATATCTAAATTGACAGTTTGAACAATAGTGCTTTCCTTTTCCATGAGAAACATTGTGATAAGGATAGCAATACTTTAAGATGTCTTATTTTGGCTAAGCATTTCTTTGCAACAGAATTGGCACCACCTTCTTGACTGCTTGCCATTAGTTGGTCCAAGGAATGGCTAATGGCAAAGATAATCATAAACCGAATACTAGAGCTCGAAATTTTAAGGATTTTTGAATATGACTTTTCGAGTAAACAATACCAGGTAAATATGTTGCTAGAGCTGAAATAAATAACTATAGGCTGTCTAAATTTCAAGAATTTAACGGTAATATTGTACGTTGTGAATGCGCAAGCTTATCTGAGGTCCAACTTCGGGTTTTACCCTAGTACATGCGATCGTCAAGTAAAGTATGGGGTGTACGTAACACGATATTGGCCCGCCCATACATGTGGTCATCTGCCATCCATTTACTGACGATTGTTTACTCAAAAAATTGCATTCAATGTTCTGAAGATAGCTTTTTAAACAGAAGAAATATTTGTTCGCCTAATTGAAATTTTCCCCCACATAAGTCGTCACCACCATAGATATCAACAACCGTATGATGGTGTAACTATTCCGCAAACATAAACAAAAAATAACGTGATTGTAAAACGATATAGTTCGTGTGGTTATTTCACGTCTGGTCAGCAGACCTTTCAAAGGAGACTTCTCAAACTTGGCCTAAACATTATATTCAATACATAGTCTTGCTATATTTTCAATACATATTTTTACTAGATTTTTCTGTGTTCAGAAGTAAAACATTATTTCAGGACATAACGCCAGAATTAAAAATGTTATCTTTAATTAAGTAGTCGTAAATACTTTTGAATTTTAAGATAAGTTTATGAAATCTAGAAAGAATAAACATAATTTAGTATTTGTGTTAATATTAGATATGGCAATAGACTGTATGCATTTTGAAACGCCTCCTTTTCTAAAAACATATAAGCAACAACTTTGTGGCATGCAAAACATATAACACATATAACACAAAATAGAATCTGAAGTAATTAATACACGCCGTTGTGATTACTCCGAAACGTTTCGGAAATAACATTAAGAGTCATGGTACCACTGTCAGATCACCAAACCAAAATAATGTTTTAGTTAGTAAATGTGCGAAAGCAAATTAATTATAAACACAAATAAGATTTAACACAATTTCCTATCCATGAATGTGTTGTGTTAATTTTAAATTAGTATAATATAATTAAATTTACTTATTATAAATTATATTTTTATAATTTTTATTAGTGTTACCTACACTTGGAGGAATTATCAATTTTATAAATTTAAAATGCATATAAAAATTTTCGAAACCGACAGGATTTGAACCTGCGACTCTCGGGTAAGCCGCGATTGCCCAAGAGTCGCAGGTTCAAATCCTGTCGGTTCCGAAAGTTTTTATATGCATTTTAAATTTACAAAATATTATAAATTAATTAATTTTTGCAGCTAAACGCAGCAGCAGAACTCGTGGTCGAAACACAGAAATAATTTGTGACAATTTGCAGACAATTTAACTTATCAACGTTGATGTTAAATTGAGAAGAAAATTTTCTGCGAATTCAAAATTCTTATAAATAATCAGAAAAAACCAAATTAAAGCTGTCTTAAATAAATATCAAATATAAATTATGGACACAAATGTAGAATTAAAAATTGTTAAGTTAATAAACGAACGTATGTCTGTCAGTCCAAGATGATGGAATGAAGAATCTACACCGGAAAACTCGGCGTCAGTAGACACCAAGGATGGTTGTCAGACGACATAAAGTTGTAGTTGGAGTAAAGACCCCACAATGGAGAACGCAGCATTGGTAGACAACAAACAAGGTTGACAAGACATTAAGCAAGTCGGAGGGTGCTGCCGAATACAGGCACATAAAACCGGAGTGCGGAAATTAATACAAATAATTCAAACGATAGATAGACGTTAAGAGTCCAAGATGCTGGAGTAATGACCTCAGAAGGGAAAACGCAGCGTCGATAGACAATATTATAAAGTGAGTCGTAGGGAGCTGTTGAACAAAAGCACCTTGGAATGTGGCCTTGACTACAAAAGACCGATGTACAGCAAAGGTCACCCATCGATTGAAATATAAATTTGGGAGATTACCGGAACGACGCTGTGCATTTGTTAAACTAAGTAAAGTGTTTACTCGTATATACTTTGGTGTTAATTCATTAACATTTTCCAGTGGGCTATCGCTTCAAGCAGTACTTCTTTTCAATGACAGTTTTATATGACGCACTGTCACAACACTACTAAAATAATACTGCTTTAAGCGTTGAAAGTAAGACTAAAGGAGTTAAAATATGGCGACTATGTTAAGAAATACCGTGTTACTCACCATGTCGATGTACCCTCATACAACTGGAACTGATATCGGTGGTTACTGTAAAGTATGGCAACCATAGGTCTTCTATATGGACCTCCCCGAAGGTTGATTTGATGGTTGTGTTGAACTGACGTCCAGAGAACATAGACGTTGCGGGGTACGTCAAGTCCATGAGCTGCTTGCCCCATTGAGTCATTTTCTGAGGAATTCAATTTTTTTCATCAACTCCTAGCTATACCCCGGTATTTCACCTCCGTTTTCCAAAAGCGTTATCCACTGATTCAATCAAATATTTACACAACAACACAACTTGTGTTGTTGTGTAAATATAATACTCACAGGAATGTTTATTAAGATTAGCGCTTTCAAAAATACTACAGCTTATAAATATTATCATGCTAAAATATATGTGACCCAGAGTCTCAGCGTCCTTTTAATGGGACATGGGTGCGAAGAAACTTTGGAGAGAAAATTATAAAAACCGTTGAGCTGACGGCCAATCTCCAGTGGTGGAGAGGCACATAAAAAAGGTAACATTCATAGATTGTTGATTGTTTATTGAATTCGTTCTTATTAATAAGTAGCTGTTGAACGTGATCTCCGTCGCGTTTGTTAAAGTTTTATACAAATCCTTTGGGAACCGATTGTTTTCTCGGAATAAAAAGTAGTAGTGTTACTCTCCGCCCTTTCAGCTAAATTTATGCTAAAGGTCAATTTGATTGATTGCTTAATTAGGGCGTGTAGGAAGGACAAACAAACTCACTTTCGCATTTATAATATTATATGCCCTAACTTTGTAAAGGCAGAATTTTGAAGTAACTCAGGATATACATACCTGAGACCAATCCCTAGCTTTCTGCGTGACCGTAGTTATATTGCGTTCCATACACCACAATGCACCCATGAACGCTCCAATGCTGACTCCGCCAACCATGTCGATCGGGATTCCAGCTTCCTGGAATTTTCGAACAATCCAGATAAAATATCGAGTTCAGTTCATTTTTAGATGGACCATATCTAGATATTCCATTATTAACTTTAATGATCTGGAACGTAAGCTTATAACATCAAGTCTTTGCTGAGCACACCAATAAGAAGAAGAAAGCTGGTAGATAAATTCTAGATAGAAAGCCCGTGACGTCTAGCATCTCCGTAGTACAATCTTTGTACAGTCCATTCACTTTAACTTGTTTTCTATATAATATAGGGGGCTAAATGAAATAGGAGACAAGTTATAATGAATGGACTGTAACTGGGTCGAAATATCAAACTTTTATCGTTCCCCGTTTTTGATTGAAAAGTGATTCATTATCTTACCTTTAAGTATCACTAGGAGCGTGATTCTGGACAAATCCGAGTGCAGTGACGTCACTCAGAGTTTTTTTTTCAATAGTAAGATATGTGGAAAACTATTGAATATAAACAGAGCAAAAATTCGAAGAACAAGCAAGGAACATGTCAACAATGTGCCGCTCTATGACCATCAAATTAAGCCGAAGGTCAAAACATAATCATCATCATCAAAAGCCAATAACAGTCCACTGCTAGATAAAATACCTCTCCCAATGGCCCTCCCATTGGGAGGATAATCAACACGAGGAGTAGAAGAAGAAGAAGAAGAAACACTTTATTGCACGTATAACATACAGGAAAAGAAACAGTAAGAAGTAGATGGGTTGGTGACCACAAAAGATGGTAGAAGTAGAACAGAGAGCATTCTCTACCCTTTCTCGCCTCGTAAGAAAGCCGCGGGAAGAGGAGGGGTGGTGAAAACCGTATTCTTTCTGATCTTCCGTCATCACATTGCACGTAATCTGTTTACACCTGTAATTACAACGGCAACCACGCCCTTCAGACCATAAGACAGCAATGCTACTTGGCGTCAGAAATGGCTAGTACTTCCCCTGACGAGGCCTGTCACAAAAAGCTCTAATACTACTAAAACCTTACCTGTATAGCGCGTATCATACCGACGTGGGCCGCGCCCCTCGCACCGCCACCGCCCAGCACCAATCCCACTGCGGTGCCGGTGAGCCAGCGCGCAAGCCGAGAGAAGTCCGAGTGCACGCTCGCTTCCGACATCAGAACTTTGCTGTACAGCTCGCTCTGTGACGTCACAAATTATCGTATAAGACAAAATAAGTCCATGAAAAACTTCTGTATATTTCAAGGTCAATTTCTCTGGAATTTCGCAGAATTAGCTCGAGCCCTGGTGTGTGATATAAGTCAATTTTAATTCTTCATAAATCCTATACTCAAAAATGTATGAACGCATTTTGCAACCATCTTCTTAATTTTTTATAGGACATTTAATTCTTACTTTTGGATACCGGAAAGTTGAACAAAATATAATTATTATTTTAAGCTTGCATTAAAGATGACTTGTGATGTACAGTTGGCCAGTGTGATTTAAAAAGAGATACGTAGGTTCCCACAGATTTAGCTTGACCCCTTGGTGAAGGAGATTAGTTACTTTTAATCCTGCCACCACTTACTTTACTATCGATGTGATAATTAATTCTAACTTATGATAACGGACAGCTCAAAAAACTATTTAACAATTTTACCCAAGTAAACTTAGATATCAATTCCAACGGTTATTTGGATGCAGAAGTATGTTTATTGTATTTTTCTTAGCGCTCGTGACAAAGTCGATTGTGAATTGAGTTAAATAATCCGATACTACTTTTGGACACGTAAAAATTATTTGTGAGTAAAATTTACTTACAATTCTATACTGACTCTTTCTAGTGAACATGCGGTGTGGACATCTCACGTGATGATGCTGGCTAACCCATGTACGCATATTAAGCCAGTGTACAGTTCCTGAAGGATTGGGACCACCCTCTCTATGGAGAAGTACCAATTCCTTTTGCGTTCGAATCGCTAGTCGTTCGATTTCTTTTTCGATCTGAAAAGAATTGATATGGTTATGGATAAACTGTTTACGTATGCGAAAACTGCAGAAATAATTTTTGCCCTGCAATACAAAAAATATGACGAGGCAGTATGTTTTAACAGAAATCAATTACATAATAAATTGCCTTATCAGTGAACACTTACTCGTAATATACTATTTCCTCTAGTATTGAGATAGGTTTTTTATGTTTTGTATTATTGTATTTAGCCTTTAGATTTATTAAGTAAATGGCCCCCCGTTATAAAATGGATAGATCAGGATATTTTATGGAAGTTTTTTGATTAATCCGTACTTGTATCAATGTTGTATTGTTGTAAGCTCAAGGTCAAAATTAGTTAAATTTACCAAATACCCGATGAAGCTATAAATGGTGTATCAGCTACAAACTATGTTTTTGTATTTCATGTATTTGTACGTCTTTGGTGACCGAAAAGAGATCGCTCACATAATTAAAAACATGCATAACGTTCGCCATAAAATGTGACAATGAGAAAAAGTTTGTCTGCTAACAACATTCTGCGGGTATAAAGTGAGACGTGCGCGTTGCGTTGTTACTGTTTTTGGACACATCGCATTGCACACAATAATGGCTGAATGGGATTCTGTATGTTCTTAATTACATGAGATCTCTATGTATACAAATTGTTCAGCTGTATTTATATTTTATAAATTTAAAATATTTCGGAACCGACAAGATTTCAACCTGCGACTCTCTGGCAATCGCGGCCTGAGCGCTTTTTCCAAGTAAGCTACGGCTATCCTACCGTCGATGCCGAAATTAGTATATGCCTTTTACATCAATGTCAAATTAAAAAAAATGATAATTCCTCAAAGTGTAGGTAAAAACAATAACATGGTATTTATATTTTTCTGCGATGTACTACAAAAGTATGTTCAAGGTTCATGCTTACTTTTCCAATGCTCGGTTGTTTATCACCAAGTGCTACAATTAAAATGCAATCGGCCTGCCGGATGCATCTTTGGGTCCATTGCGTTAGACTTGGGTCGCATTGATATAGCGCCACCTGTAATGGTTAATAAATTTGGTGAAGAAACGGAATACATTTTTTAGCGGCGGCGGAGTGGTTAAGCACTTTTAGCCAAGGCTAAACCATAGTCAGCTTCGGCCTCCCTTTCGAAGGACCGACAGCGTGATTACGTTTCTCACGACAGGCTCGCAGCAGGCGTAAATCTCGCGATCAATGCTGTCAAACGTCACTTTTGCATACAAAAAAAAATACAAGAGTGAAATTTGACAATTTGGGTACTGTCGTAAGCTACGTCATTACCCTGCGAGTTCGATCACCGGTACACATCGTTAGCTTTAAAAGACCGCAAACTATTCTTCTGATAGTTTCCTTACAAGTATAAATGTACAATTGAAGTGGATAGAATTTAAAAAGAAACCATGTAAACTATTCATTCCTTATTTTGACCCTATTGGGGTTAGGACTTTCTTGAAAAATTACAGTTATTCCAACTTTCTTCCACTGTTAAACCGCCTTAGTGATAGAACTTAAGGGAATCATTTCTACTAAACCTCTAGAGTGCTCGAAGAACATACTCTCAATATTTCAATTTTCTACGTTCAGCCGTCGGGACTATATGTTGTCTGTCAGGACAAAGTTTCTTACAGTAACTAACAACTCAAGTACGTACCTAAGTTTAACTTACTTTATGTTTGTCTTCCTGCTGCGCTAACCAAGAGCTGAGGCGATATTCATTGTTCGGATCCATAATCGTCAGTCCCAGAAGTTTTCTTATCACGTCGGAAGTTAGACGCACTGTTGGCCCTGGGTTTGAAGAGAGTAATAAGTTACATATTACGCGGACAATTTGCAGAATTATCTGCAGAATATTGTAGACCCAGATGCAGTACAAAAATATACGGACAGAATTATTGAACACCGAACTCTAGAACAAAAGTCATAAATACATCGCGATTAAATCTGAAATACAATTAAAAGCATTTCTGACCCAAAGCGTTCTTAAGCGACGAATCTCTAATTTTGGACAAATTTCACGTCCTATTTTTGTAAAAGTTCTTGAAAATGCATCTAACTGAAAAATCAAGATCAGAAAAATGATTTCGATATGGACTCTGCTTGTACTATTTACAGTTTAACACTTAACTAACAAAATAACAGGCAATAACGAAGCTAAGCACGGCTAGCAAAGGACAATTATCTTCCCGAGGAAAGAATACAAATTCATCTTCTCCGACAGCTTTATCGATTCTCAGAGCATTGGCGCACAAGTGGAAATAACATCCAAATAATATATGTGTAATAATAAACGAGGGTAAACTTCTGTTCCATGTTCCCGTACTTTAGCAGGTGGACACGTTAATTATATCCCCGGTCAGGGGATCAGTGGCGTGAGAAGTGCACGCTGTTTATACACACGCAAAAGCTCTGCCTACAATTTTTTTGTACCCATAAATTGTTGTATAACTTATAAAAGCGAAGGATTCTTCCATTTTATGGCATCTTCCTTCTTTATGCATACCCTGCTCAAAACCCTGTGCAAACCACCTTAAAATATATAATATATAATCGGGGGATATAATTTTTATTTCCTGCCTGTCCTAGCCCTGCTGGGTTTATTCAAAACGCGATGCACGATATAAACATCAGTAGTATAAACTCACCAATGGCACATAAAGAGTGGTACAGCTCGTATGTGAAGGCAGTCAGTGGTACATCATCGCTAACCGGTACAACAGCTACCGTGGAGAAGTTGTGCTGAGACGGACGCGATTCTATGGCCGCTGCTCCGCCTAAACCGGCTGTAGGTTTCTGCCATGAGCCTAAAGCCAACAATATTTACCATATATTAACCATGCATTTTCTATATTTAACAAACCATTAAATCATCATCATTAGATAAGCGGGGATAGCGAAGTGGGAAGGACTTCGACTTCACTTTCGGAGGACCGAGTTGGATCCCAGCACGAACCCTTAACTTTTTTAAGTTGTGTGCATTTTATCCAATTAAGTATCACTTGCTTTAATGGTGAAAGAAAACATCGTGAGGTATAAAGCATGCCTGAGAGTTCTCCAGTAATGTTTTTTGTGTTTTGTGTTAAATTGGCAATAATGTTCTCAGCGGTTTGTGGAGTCCACCAATCCGCACTGGGCCAGTGCCTTAAACCCTTCTCGTATGGAAGAAACACGTGCCCTGTAGTGTCTCTACCATATATCTTTACGGTATTTATTTACACATATAATAAGAGTAGATAAAAGCGATTATAATTATTGAGTTATTAATTAGCGCTATAAACTTTCGCTAATTCAGTGCATTCAATGCCTGAAGATTGAAGCTGACCGACTGAATAGATTAATGTTTTTTTATAACTGTACACTGCATACAAGATAACATAAAATGTAAATAAATAGAGTAAGTGGAGGTAGAAGGTACAATTTTGCGGTCAAATTGCTGCGGTTAGCGATTTCTGCCAGGTAACGAAAGACGTAAAGGAAAAATTTTTAGTCTTCGAACAGTATGGCACCATTTTTTTTATCTATGCTTACTTTAAATATTCACTGACCTAGAATTCTATGGCCCAATAAGTTGATCAGCCGTGTCACGACAACTGGAAATCGAAGTTTGATCGCGTTGAAGAGACCTTCCGGAAGTTTCGCAAGCTCGGAATCCCGCACTGCCATCACTGTCGTACTGCGTCTAGTTTGGGTCACCATTTCTACCTACAAACAAATAAATAGGCCAAACATCTTTCAGTACCATGTCTTATCTAAGACATGGTACTGAAACTAAAATTGCAGGGTGGGGATGTAGAATAGTGTCTATGTCTGTCCCAGTTAGCCAACCGTTAAAATATGTTACGTTAAATTCATCGGCAATTTCAAAAGAAAGAATTACGCAGTACATTCTATCAAGGCTGGTCCTAGTTTGTCCTTCATCTTGGCTTAAATAGTGAGTTGGAGAAGGTTGTATATTAAGTTGAGACATAATTAATGAACTAAGATTTGTTTCCTTAACCAATAAAAAATAATATTTGTTGCCAACCAGGACAGAAATTACAAGATTTATTAAAAGCACACTTACGATTCCTACAAGATCGCCCTTGCCGTATTCACCGACTAGTTCCTTCTTGCCATTGGGATGAGTTATAACAGAACGCAATCTTCCGCTAAGCACGATGAACGTCGATCCAGATTCCTCGTCTTGACGATACACCGCACGTCCCGATTCGAGAAAAACCTAAAATTTACGACCACCAAAATCGACAGAATTCACAAATTTATATACAAGACAAAGCTGTTTTAACATACCCTGATGAAACCAAAGCACTGTGAATATATTAAAGCAGTATACAAACTACGAACAAACGTTCGAAACAAGAGGCCCAAAAGCTAGTCATCACGTCAACCCATTACCGGCCCACTACAGAGCAGAAGTCTCCTCCCACAATGAAAAAATTTTAGGTTACTAGAAGGCTAATCCACCACACTGGCCTTTGGTGCGGTTTGATGGACTCCACAGACCTTTGAGAACATTATGTAGGCATGCAGATTTCCTCACCATGTTTTCCTTCACCGTTGAAGCAGGTAGTAATTTAATTACTTACGCAAATGACTTAGAAAAGTTAGAGGTGCGTCCTGGGTTTCGAACTCGGCCCCCCAAAAGTGAAATCGAGCTCTTCCAGATGCCAGTACCCGCGACCAAATCCTGCGATAACAACTTTGGGGCTTTGTCGGTGCGTGCATATGTGTGAGTGTGCCGCTTTGAACTCTTGTTCGTCGGTTCCATACTGCTTTTATATATTTACTGTGGCAAAAGCAACATGGTGGGTTATACAACTTGCTAGAATATCAAGTATTCTTACCCAATCCAAAGCGAAGTCCACTTGTCTGACAAATGGCGAGAGTCTCTTCACCACAGTGTTAGCTATATGAAGTACCACCGAGGGACGCTCCCTCATTATGCTGTATACTGTTGTCTTTGACAGGAGTCCTATACGAGAGAAGTGTTTAGCCCGGATTGAGAAGAAACTAGGCTCTCCGGTTAGTACGGCTAAACCACCTTCCACTTCACCTGTTTGAAAGAGAATAGCTGTTATATAACACACTAAAACAATATATTTATCGGCCGAGTGGCGCAGTGGGCAGCGACCCTGCCTTCTGAGTCCAAGGTCGTGGGTTCGATTCCCATAACTGGAAAATGTTTGTGTGATGAACATGAATGTTTTTCAGTGTCTGGGTGTTTATCTGTATATTATAAGTATTTATATGTATTATATACCTGCTGAAATCCATAGAAGTAATTCCCTTCCTTTATTTAAGAATCGTCTGAAGGACTACTACCTTTCTTTGAGAGAAGGTATTTGGAGTTGTTGCTTTATTATTGTTTGTAAATTATGTATTAAAATCTTCTTATATATATATTGTGTATGTTATATATTTATATATATTATGTATATTTTATATTGATATTTTACATTTTGGTATTTATGTATTTATTACAACACTCAACCCATTCTCTTGCTGTAAGTTATGTCTACAAAGATTGCTTGCAGCAATATATAATAAGGCCGTTTTTGCATGTCTACATTGTTTACTGTAAACTCCTTACTGTTTCTTTACCTGTATGTTATAGATGCAATAAAGAGGTCCTTCTTTCTTCTTCTTCACACTTTGCCAGCGTTGTGGACAACGGCCTATTGCCCTTCTCTTTTTGAGAGGAGACCCGTGTCCTTAAGTGGGCCGGAAATAATAAATGTTCAAATATAGGAAATCTTACCAGGATAAGCGGTGAACATGTGGACTTCTCCCTCGCCTTCTGCAACTTTTTGTGATACGAGCAAAGCTCCCGAAAGTAGGTACACAAGAGCAACGTCCTGCGTGAAAATTAAATATACATTTTTTACAGAAACAAAAAGGGAAAAGGTATTCTATAATACTATCAAATCAGAAGATAACTTATTGTCCATGTTATGAAGGAGGAGATAATGAATGGGAATTAAGACTTGCAACCGTCTAAACCTTAACATTTGAATTCGTTAAAGCTTCAGTTTCACTGCGTCACACGAACGTGCTAGTGAAAAACCCATTTAACTCCCTGTTTTATTCTGTTTTTTATTTTTCCCTCAATAAAATCTTATTTCGGTTTTTTTATTAATTTTAAAATGATGTTAACTTTACCAGGGTAGTAATCTGATTCGATACTATTTGGAATACCAAGAAATTAAAGCAGTAGAATGCTTGAGCAAAATTTAAGTTTTATTATTGATCAAAAATTGCACAGTCCCTTATTCCGTAACTTTTCTGAAAGTTGCTTACCTTAATTTGCGAGGAGTTTTCAACTGTATCTGTCGAATTAAACGCTATGTATGAAGACATGCCTGGAACAGATCGCTTGTTAGCGATAAGGCCGCCTATAATTGTACCTGCCTAATAATTCTGATTTGTATTCTTGTTAAACTTTTTATTATGTTTTGGTGTACAATAAAGTGTATTGAATGAAATTGAAATAAAAAGACGATCGGTTGGCAACTATTAGAAAAGTTAGTGAATACGGTACCATATCTAATAAATGGGTCTAATTTGAAATTAAAGTCACTGAAATGGTCACATTAATGAGATATTAACAAGAGTGGTATCATGAAATGTAAACATACTCATTTTACGAATATTATTCAGTGAATGCAGACATCTAAATGTTCATGATAATAAATGTTAACATGAACTTAAAACTTACACCAATGAAACAAAAATAATTCACACCACTCTTGGAAAAATCACTCAAATTACAAATAGCTACCTGAACGATTTCTGGTTCACCCATGATACTGTAATATAGCTTTTGGAGTAATCGAAGAAATATATTAATATAGAGAACTGGATGCCTTAATTAAACGAAAAATACAATAATAAAACAGTGTCTGTTTGTTTATATTTTTACTCGCTACCTATGTCACAAAAATAGGGCCAAACATCCTAGAGACTGACATATGGTAATTTTTTATCCTGGCATTAAATATACAATCCCAGAAAAAGGGAAATAAAAGCTCAGTACAAAAAATATTTAAAACAATATCATAAATGCGAAAGTGTTGCTATATAAAACATGTAACCGAATTACGAAATAATGTTGAAGTATGCATAAGTAAATTTCATAAGGAATCAACCCATGAAAATATTAAATCATAGAAGCCTATTTATTTATCCATACAAAATAACTCAAAACATTGTAAGTGATATATGACAACCCAATTGAAGATAAAAGATCGAAACCCGCATAGTACCCACTAATAAAGTGATAGGAGTCGCTTGATTTTATGTTTTCATATGATAGTTAGGGCTGTACCTGATTTCTTTCAGAAAAAACTATGGCAGTAATTCACCCAAGAACTATTAGATAACTCTCAGAGACAGAAAATAATATACCTCTAATGCATGTGAAGTAATATTTCGGTTTTCATTTAAACGTTGTATAATGTTTTGGTATATTTGTTATTATTGTCCTAGAGACTAGGTAATTTGTTAAAGACTATTTCATATATTTAATATATCAAAAGGTTTGACGAGTATGAGAAACCAAGATTGTGAGGATATATAGACGCATAACTAAATTATTAAATTCCGGATTTGAAACTGACCTTATGACTTTCCTCCTTCATGATATAAGTACCGGCAGGAAGATCTCTCACTTGCACATTGCCTTTAAGTAGATCATCGTTTTCGAGGCCCAACTCCTTGACAAATGCCTCCGTTGCTATTTGTAAAAGAGCCTGTAGAAAAAACATAAATAAATTAATATTCTTATTTATTATATGTTTATTTTTATTGATCAACTTACAGTAAAAACAATAGTGTTTTTTTTATTTAATATGTTTTTTATGTTTGTTGATGTAATGTCCCGTCTTAAATTAACTTAACTTAACTCACCAATCTGCACTGGGCCAGCGTGGTGGACTACGGCCTTAACCGCTTATCATTGTGCTCTGTAGTGGGATCGTAATGGGTTGATAAGATGATGATGAACGTCTTTACACTTTTCAAAGCGTACAGGGTATTCTTACCATCATTCTTATTTATTAGCTCTGGTATAGTTATGGTACCCAGCTATTTCATGGTATGGCAACATTAACATGGTAACATGACAGTAAAGTTTCCCGTGAAGTGATTGTTTTTCTAAGACAATAAATTTACTTTGACAATACCCACATCGCCATCTAGCCCCAAATTGAGAGTAGCTTGTGCTATGGGTACTAATATGACGGATGAATAATATACATAAACACTTATAATATAAAGATAAACACCCACCCAAACTGAAAAACATTCATTTTCACCACACAAACATTGTCCAGTTGTGGGAATCGGGCCTATGGCCTTGGACTCAGAGACCAGGGTCGCTGCCCACTGCGCAAATCGGTCGACAAAAATTTCAGTACCATAGACTGTTTATATAGGAACCTATCATATTATGATGGGTTAAGAAATGTTTGCTTTCTGGAATATTACATGTAATGTGGAGGGAAGCTTTTTTATCTGTTGGCATCTGTGATATCCCGTTCTGGAAAATGACAACTTTAAGGGACATACGTGATTTCTGGAAATGCTCCATGTATCTGCGATCTTTACAAAATTTGTATCTTGCGAGATTAAAAAAAAACAGAAGTTGATAGGTCACTATTTGTCTTTGCAATATAGTTACCAGCACGCTGAACGGTCAAGAACGAGTAACAGAAGCTATACTAAATGTTATTGAAAATTATTGAATAAAATTCATACCTGCTCATCCATAGTATCTGTGTTGTGCTTTTTGAAAGAAGATCCTTCTTTGGATCTCTGGAATGATGAAGTTGGTTGGACGTCCGGTTGTTGCTAAAAAAACAATAGCGAAATATGTTTAGGTGTTGATGAACATTTCATTATTCTCTTCGAAACGATCAAGGCTGACATTGTCAAGCCGCGTATAGAATGCGTACGGTACGCGTTATCTAAGTAAGTATAAGTTGAATGCACATAAAGACGAATGCATTTGGCGAACAAGTTTACTTCGGCAATTGTGTTTAAGTGATCGTAACAAACAAAAACATGTCAATGAGAACATAAACAATAACAAAAAAAGAAAAGATCTAAAAATTAGGTAACTAAATAAACTAAAAACAATCAAATATAATTCTATATTGGCAATGACATAATAATTTCAATTTATTAATAATATAATTTATATAATGAAAACATATAAAATTATATTATTAATAAAATATTATGTGTAACTTTAAGTTGTTGATGAACATTCCATTATTTTCTTCGAAACGATCAAAGCTGACATTGCCAAGTCGCGTATAGAAGGCGTACGGTACGCGTTATCTAAGTAAGTATAAGTTGAATGCACATAAAGACGAATGCATGTACAGCACTTGGCGAACAAGTTTACTTCGGCAATTGTGTTTAAGTGATCGTAACAAACAATACTAATAAGACAAAAAAAACATATATATATATACTTTTAATAAAATATTATGTGAAACTAATAGTCAAAGAAGTACAGCAACCGCTTATATCATGATACCCATCCACCACACGCGACCTCATACCGGAACGCTAAAACGCTTAGCGGCATGTCTTTGTCGGCACGGTGGTACTAGCCACGGCCGAAGCCTCCCAACAGATCATTAAGCCCTTTACACCCATCCCGATTAAAAATAATTCTTTAAAGTAGCGTGGTGGGGTTAAAATTTGCACCCATATTCTAAGAAGCAGAGGCTTTTGCCCATCAGTGGGAAACTGGCCTCGGGTGATGATAATAATTTTATAGAATACCACTGCTACAGCATAACTCTGTTTGGGAGAAACAGCACCACAGTTAACGTTACATAGTATTATGTCATTGCCAACATAGAATTATATTTGTTTGTTTTAGTTTATTTAGTTACCTAATTTTTAGATCCCTTCTTTTTTTTTTATTGTTTATGTTCTCATTGACATGTTTTTGTGTGTGTACTCTATAGGTTGATTCCTATGTGTTGTTTTTTTCTCAAATAAAAGATTTATTATTATTATTATTATTGTTAGAATAAAACTCTATTAGTAGTACTTACCTGCGGCGTATTCTGTGGGGTGTTAGATGTGACGTCGGGCACCATATCGGGTCGCGGCTTTCTGCCCTGTATGTGGATGGGCGACGAGGTCTGGTGACCTTCCTGCTGTTAAATGATATGACTGTGACGCTTTACGTGTTAGTTGCGAAATAAAATCTATTTACATTTTTAATTTTCGAGTGAAAATCTACCAAAAATACATGCTCGTTCTGGTTTCTAAATATGTTTGTGGTCGGGTTGGGAAACGGATCTGGAATCAGATCATCTAACTTCTTTGGATCTATGGAAACGCATCTGGAATCGGATCTTCTGGATCTTGGCTAACTATACAATTAAAATCTGAAGGCTGTGCGATATAAAGAAATTTCAAGTGAAAATTGCTAAAAATATTATTTAAGACGAGTTGACTCGTGTTTTTAATTCAAGTCTTCTTTGGATCTATGGAAACGCATCTGGAATCGGATCTTCTGGATCTTGGCTAACTAACAATTAAAATTTCAAGGCTGTGCGATATACCTAAAGAAATTTCGAGTGAAAATTGCTTAAAAAAATAATTAAAACGAGCTCACTCGTGTTAAAAACACGAGTCAGAATTTCTAAATATGTTTGAAAGTTGTTTCAACAATTCACTGAATCTAAAGATACGAGAATCGTTAATAGAATTGTTATATGCTTTTAACAAAATTCAACATCACTTGATTTAACGATAAAAGTAAACTTTGTGAGTAATACTGCGAACCTAAGAGTTCTCCATTAAGTTCTCAAAAGCCTGTAAAGTCTACCGCACTTGGACTACTGCTAAAAATTTGTTATTCTGCCAGGATACCCGTGCCCTGTAGTGGGCCGGTAATGAGTCGGTAATGATGACGATGATGATGCCACAGCCTAAAGCAAGAACCGTAACTCACCATGTGATCCAGCAGGTTTCTCTCGCTATGGTGCGGTGAGTGCATCGAGGTGCCACAGTCTACCACGAATTTGCCAGATTTACCCGGAGATGCCGTTGTCGTGGGTCGCCTTTTTTCACGGCCCTAGGTTACAAACCAATTTAATATTATAAACATTGAATTAAGAACATACAAAATCCACATTCAGCCATTATTGTATAATCATATATATTTAAACGAGCAATTCTTATTTATTTCCAACTTACGACTAGTTTACAGGAATTTCCTAATGCACTAGCGTAGATACTGATGCCTACCTACACACTAAACTTTATCAGAGTAGCAAATGCACCACAAAGCTACCTTTGTGAGTTCAGTCAGAGTAAAATTACAATTCTTGTATATATATAATTGGAATCTCGGAATCGGCTCCAACGATTTGCATGAAATTTAGTATACAGGTAGTTTCGGGAGCGATAAATGGATCTAGCTAGGATTAATTTTTAGAAAATGTCATTTTATTTGTGTTTTCCGGTAATAACCGATTTGGTGCCACGAAGTTGCACGGGTCAGCTAGTAATAATTATAATAATAACAGTTTGTATTCGCTTAAAAGTACATTGTTTTTTCTAAAATTACTCTGGACCCCCAAACTAGGATATCCCGTGTCTTGGGGGTCAGTGTCTTCCCATATGTGCATCGAGATTAGAGAGAGAAAAAAAAAATATGCAGTGCATTGTGTCCAAAAACAGTGAAAACGCCCCGTGCACTTCTTACTTTAACACTCACGGAATGTTGCTAGCTTACAATTTTTTCCCCAGTTTCCCATTTCATGGGAAACGATTAGAACATTTGAGGTAAAATAATTACTGTCAACTGCTAAATCGTATGTAGACTAACTGTTTGTTCGAGAAACCAATCTAAAGTGAAGTGGTTTTTGATACTTCAATTTTAGACATGTACACAGATTCTGTATGTTCTTATTTCTGTGATTAAAACATTACAGTACTCTATCGTGATATCGCCTCGTTGGTCTGCCTCTTTGGTCTAGTGGTCAGCATGCTAAACTATATTTTCGAACTAAAACTATATTTTAGTCATTGGTTCGAATTCCGGATCAAACCAAAAATTTGGAATTGTGTTTTTTCCATTGAAGAATTTTCAGTGCTAACCCGGAGTTAGGAAATAGGCGATATCAACGCCCGTGCCCCGTAGAGCACGTTAAGTCGGTCTCTTTTATTATCACAAACTGTTGAGAAATGTGTTATTTATAATTACTTCAATATTTATACTACACACTTAATAATATTTAAAAATATGTAATAACAATTATTTATTGTAAATTCAATGTCTCCTGAGGATGCTCTGGTTTCGGAGCGAAACTTTCGTAGAGGGTACAATGCTGAAGATCTGCTAGGTGTGGAGTATTATAGAATTGAAGAAATTGTTAATTAAACCATTCAGATTCTGCCATTCATCTGCTTTTCGCGGTGTATAGCAAATTAAGCTTAATTTTCATAATACATTATAATATATTAATTTTCTATCATTAAGTGGGTTTATTAATGAGGTTAAATAGAGCCATAATCCTAAAATCAAATAATTACCGCCCGCCTTTTTTTTGTACTTAATGTTTTTTTTAGATTTTTAACTAATTATTTTATATTTTTTAATATTTTGCTACTTTATCTCTTTTTTTCTGTTCGTTGTTTCGCTGGCTTTTGAATACTTACTGGATTAACCAATTCAGCGCTTAAACCAAGATACTGATGCAGTGCTGTGAACGTAACTCTTTGCAGACGCACCATTATAATCTGTAAGGAAAGATACGATATGATTTTGTAACGTGTTGCTGTACCAACTGGGTACTAAAAAAACTCTTCCAACTTTTGAATACATGACCTCTTCATTAATGATCTGTCAAAAAAGTATACAATGTGTAAATTAAAACCGAAATATTACTTCACATGTTTTAGAAGTACATTATTTACTGTCTCTAAGTAAAACACTGCCAAAGTTTTTACTGAAAGTAATTAGATATAGCCCTAACATCACGTGCAAAATTAAAATCAAGTGACTCCTGTCACTTTACTAGGTACGCATCGCGTAGCGTAGGTACTATGCGCGTGTCGGTCTTTTATATTAAATAGGGTTGTCAAACGTAAACACTTAGAATGTTTTGAATTAGTTTGTATGTAAACATAAATACGCTTCTTATAATTTGATATTTTTACAGGATGATTCCTTGTGAAATATCCTAATGCACCCTTTAACAATATTTCGTAATTAGTTTACACGTTGTATAAAGGTCTTCATACCTGTATTACTCGAACAAATATGTCTGGATATTCTTTGAAAACTTCCTGGAAGGCTCGCATCGGTAACTTTATAACTTGGGAGTCCTCCAGGGCTTTTGCGTTCACTGTTTTGTATGGTTGAGAATGACCCTAGAAAGAAGCATTTAGTTTACATTAAATATATATTAAACGTAAGAGAAGTGTCGTTACACAGGGTCTTCGACCAGTGTAGGAATTTTATTAATTAAAAATGCATATAAAAAAAATTTCGGAAACGACAGGATTTGAACCTGCGACTCTCTGGCAATCGCGGCCTGAGCGCTTTCTTCAATTAAGCTACGGCTCTCCTACCGTCGATGCCGAAATTAGTATATGCCTTTCACATCAGTCTTATAGCGACTGTTGCGTCATCTATTAGGAAACGTTGCAGTTTCGATTTACTTTTTCCAGTGTAGAAATTAAACGAGGTGCAAAAAAAACTTATGCCCGTTTTCACTAACGAAGGAAAAGGCAATGCCCAAGTAAGTGACGGCAAATAAAAGAAGCCACGGGCCTCATAAGAAGGCTCAGAGTCACTTAGCGGGCGTTGGAGATGGAGCTATGTATCTCTACGCGATCAAATCAGAAGTGTGGAGATTCGTAGAAGAACCAGAGTTACCGACATAGCTCAACGAGTCGCGAAGCTGAAGTGGCCAATGGGCCGGGCACATAGTTCGGAGAAAGGATGGGCGTTGGGGTCCCAAGGTGCTGGAATGGCAGCCCCGAACTGGTAAGCGCAGCGTTGGTCGGCCCCCAACGAGGTGGACAGACGACATTAAGCGCGTCGCAGGTAGCCGCTAGATCCAAGCGGCGCAGAACCGCGGAACTCCTAAGACCTATGTCCAGCAGTGAACGTCTATCGGTTGATATGATGATGATTCCTACACAGGCATAAATTTACGGTGTAGGAAAACATCGAGAGGAAACCTACGTGCCTGAGAGTTCAGTTGTGTGGAGACCACCAATCCGCACTGGGCCAGCGTGGTGTACTACGACCTTAACCCCTTCTCATTTTGGGTGGATACCAGTGTCTTTTAAAGCGGGTAATGGGTAGATTTGATGAATACATGAAACTGCAAAAAAGAAACGCGAAATGAAATCTGCGTGTAAACTCACAGTCAAAACATCAGTGAAACTGAGCAGAGAAGTGACGCTTTCTCCGGCGCGCACAATTTTCAAGGACAAACTCGTGCCATCTTGGTTTGTGATGTAAACGTTAACGCGACCGTTCTGCACCACGTACACGTTTTCGTCCGTATCGCCTGCAACATAATGAAAGTTTGCGATTAAGATTTATATCGAAAGTCGTTAAATGTCCGCGCGGTCCTAATAAGACAATAAAACATGGTTGCCTTGTGGAGATTGCTTTTTGGAGATAAGTTAAACAAATATACTCGACATATATGTCGACATTTTACTAGAAAATGCAATAACTGCTAGATTGCTTAACTTATTTAAATGTTTAATTTGTGTCACACTTTTAGTGAACCTACTAGAGTAACTGCAACTTCAGCATCCTGCTTAGATAATATTTTTTTCAATTGTGACATTTTAGATAAAAGAATAATTAATAATTTAAGGTCAGATCATTGTGGTCAACTTATTACTGTTTTAAATACTATCAATAAAAGCAGACGAATTATAAAGTGTAGGCCAATAACTAAGACTAAATTAATGCGATTCAAACGTGAAATTACTGCGAAAATCCCTGGTATTGCGTGCGAACATTTTCATCCGGACAGTCTTTATAGTGCACTATTTAATACTATAAACAACGAATTTAATAGAGTATTCAACTTTAAGCACATCAACGTCAGTAATAAATCAAAATTTAGTGACTGGGCTACTGTAGGTATATATAAAAGTAGGGAGAAGTTGTATGAGCTGTATGATGAAAAACAATTTAATCATACTCCAACTTTCGTAGAACACGTAAAAAAATACTCTAAAATATTTAAGAATGTTTGCACTAATGCGAAATCGCTACACATTAAATATAGTATAATGAAATCTGATAACAAAATACAAACAACCTGGAAAATAATTAATTACGAGTCAGGAAAAACTAAATCTCGTGATGTGGATTTTGAACTTATTGTTGATAACAATAAAGTGACGTCTGACAGGGAGGTTGCTAATACTTTCGAAAACTTCTTTCAGAATGTTCCCATTTTGTTAACAGATTCTCTAAGCTCTTCACCAATAGCAGCTCAGCGTATATTGAGAGATAATGTTAAAGAGTGCAATGTTTTATTTAATTTTAAACATATATCTGCAATAGATATTGTAAAGAATTTCAGGTTATTAAAGTTGAAAAAAACCGGTGATCTGTGGGGTATGTCGGTGATGGTCATTTCTAACATTATTGACGTTATTGCCCCTTATCTAGCTGTAATTTTTAATGAATGTGTTGATATGGGTATTTTTCCGAACCTAATGAAATGTAGTAAATTAATACCCCTTTTTAAATCCGGTCATAAAAATGATTTTAACAATTACAGGCCTATTTCAATCTTGCCAACTCTTAGTAAGGTCTTTGAAAAAATTATACTTTATCAACTTTTAAATCATTTTAATGTAAATAACTTACTTCATCCGGAGCAGTACGGCTTCACTAAAGGTCGTAGTACAACGGATGCAGGCGCAAGACTCATAAAGCATATTTACGATGCCTGGGAACGTTCGCAGAATGCCATTGGTGTTTTCTGTGATCTGTCCAAAGCATTCGATTGCGTTGAACACAAAACGTTGTTATTAAAACTAAGCCACTATGGCATCAAAAACGTTGCACTCAATTTAATTGCCTCTTATCTAAGTGATAGAGTTCAAAGGGTATGCGTAAAAGACATAAAGTCTAAGGGATCATCTGCCTTAATGGGTGTCCCACAAGGCTCAATTTTGGGTCCCTTATTGTTTCTGGTGTATATAAATGATCTGCCACACCATGTCAGGGGCACTTGTGAGATTGTACTGTTCGCAGATGATACATCTCTCATTTTTAAGACTGATAGAAACAAAGATAATTTTGACGACGTAAACCGTGCTTTGTCACATGTGTCAGACTGGTTTACTGTTAATAACTTACTTTTAAATGCAAAAAAAACCAAGTGTTTGGAATTTGTTTTGCCTAACGTAAAAAAAATTGATAAAAACATCATAATAAATGGAGAAACACTTGAAATAGAAAACTCCACTGTTTTTCTAGGAGTGACCTTAGATTGTAAGCTACAGTGGGGTACCCATATAGAAAGCCTAGCGAGTAAACTCAGCTCAGCTGCATATGCAATCAGGAAAATTAGACAGCTTACCGATGTTGAAACAGCTAGGCTTGTTTATTTCGCATACTTTCACAGTATTATGTCCTATGGGATCTTGCTGTGGGGAAAAGCTGCAGATATTGAAAGTATATTTATACTACAGAAAAGAGCCGTACGATCAATATATAAACTTGGATCACGCGAATCGCTTCGTGAAAAATTTAAACAAATAGGTATTCTTACAGTAGCTTCGCAATACATTTATAATAATATAGTATTTGTGAGGCAAAATATTACTCTTTATAAATCAAAAGCTGAAATTAACAATCGACTTACCAGAAACGGTCATAAATTAGTGATATCTGCATATCGTCTGCGAAAGGTGCAGAACTCCTTTGTGGGGTTGAGTATACGCTTTTACAACATGATTCCTAAGGAAATTCTTGACCTACCAATGCATACATTTAAAAAATGTGTAAAAACGCATCTAGTACAGCGAGGTTACTATACATTTGATGAATTCCTCAATGACAAGGTAGAATGGAAGCAGCCAGCCTCGCTCTCATCTCCCGCAAGATAGCAAAATGATTGTAAATGTTGATGTTGGAAAAGAGCTAACTAAAACTACTAAAACTACTGAGTTTCTTGCCGGCTCTTCTCGGTAGAATCTGCTTTCCGAACCGGTGGTAGAGTCACACAAACATGCATACTTGACGTTTCAAAAGTGCTTATAAAGTAGGCCTACTTGAAATAAATGAATTTGAATTTGAATTTGAATTTGAATACAACGTGTAAATGAAAACCGCAATATTACTTTACAGACTTGAGAGGTAGATAATAGAGTAAACCACTGCCATAATTTTCACTGGAAAGAAATTAAAAGAAATTTTCACAGCCCTAACATCACATGCAAAATTAAAATCAAGTGACTCCTGTCACTTTATTAGATGCGCGTCGCGTAGCGTAGGTACTAGGCGCGTGTCGGACTTTTATCTTCAATAGGGTTGTCATAAAAAAAAACTTTGGAATGTTTTGAATGTTGTATGGAAAAAAAATATGCATCTTTTGATTTGATATGTTTACATGGTGATTTTTTTACATGGTGACTGGCCGGTGGGCAGCGACCCTGCTTTCTGAGTCCAAGGTTGTGGGTTCGATTAAAATAACTGGAAAATGTCTCTGTGATGAACATAATTTTTTTTTAAAGTCTGGGTGTTTGTCTATTTATTATAAGTATTTATGTATCTGCCTTTTGGAGTAGAGACTTTGGGACCGTGGGGTCCGGAGGCAAGAGCCCTTTTCAAAGAATTATCGAAAAGGGTTATCGAGTCTACCTGTGATCCTAGAGCGGGCAGTTACCTTGGCCAACGAATTAGTTTGGCCATCCAAAGAGGCAATGCTGCCAGCATTTTAGGAACTGTGCCTCGCTGAGGTGGTTTCGAGGACGTTTTAGATTTCATTTTAGGTTATATGTATTTCTATTTTAAAAAAACAATATTACTGTATAATGTATATTATTAATAAAAATAATCATCAGTCATCTTAGTACACATAACTTTGGGGCTAGATGGCGATGTGTGTATTGCCGTAGTATTTTTTTTTTTTTTAAATATATAGACAAGTGCTTGACTGCAATCACACCTGATGGTAAATGATGATGCAGCCTTAGTATATTTATTATTTAATTTTTTTCGCAAAATTCCGTTTCAGAGGTCAGTACCTACTTCGTGGTTAAGGTCAGTACTCCTACCCCAAAAAGTAACTCAAAAATACTTACCCACTTTGAAGAGAAAGGATCCAGCTGGCAAATTGAGAATTTCCGTATGCTTGCACAGCATCAGGAAGACCGGCTTCTCGAAGTGGCCAAACACTCGGATGCTGTGCAGCATGTACAGCGCGTCCGGGGGGACACGGTCGTCGCTCGTCAAATCCTCCTCGAGATATTCCGCTGGTGGTTCCAGCACCTGGAAGCAGCAGTTTATGATTCACCCTTCTCCCTGTCCTGATCAGAACTCATCCGAGGAAGTATTATCGCCATGCTCGCTTTTGTCGCATCGTTGCAATCCTGTGTTGCAGGCGGAAGGTCGTGGTTGCCGGTGTTATTAAGAACTAGCTGTCGCGGCGAACTTCGTACCGCGATCTATTTTATTTTTTATGAATGTTATATTTTAATTCTTATCATCCCATTCCGTTCTAAGAGAAATCCAAAAAATCAAATATCATAAAAATTGGTCCAGCCGTTCTTTAGTTATAAATGGTGTAACTAACACAACTTTCTTTTACATATATAGAAGGTTCAAAATGCATTTATTTCAAGTAGGCCCAGCTTACAAGCACTTTTGAAACGTCAAGTCAGTCTGTTTGTAGTGACTCTACCACTGGTTCGGAAGGCAGATTCCACCGAGAAGAGCCGGCAAGAAACTCAGCAGATTGCTCTTTTTCAACATCATTTTACAGTTTACAATGAAAAAATAAATATATAATAATTTTTCTATCTGATGAGAGCTGGATATTATAGGCCACATGAGGCTAAACATCGATAGGCATCAATAGGCACGATAGAAGTGTTGATCTTTTATAGGCCACTGACCATATGGTGCGCCATCTGCTTGGTCCATCAATTATTGCTATTTATAAAAATAAGAAGAAGAAGAAACACTTTATTGCACGTAAACAGGACACAGGAAAAGAAACATTAAGGAGTATACAGTAAACAATGTAGACATTCTAAGGCGGCCTTATTGTTGTAAGCAATCTCTTACAGGCAACCTTTGAAGAAATGACTTACAGCGAGAACTTACAAAGAGAACGGAAGTGCAAAGAGTGTTTTAATATAGGTATACATAAATACCAAAAATGTAAATTGTATACAAATACATAGACAATTTAAATAAATAATCGTTATATATAAATATAAAATAAACATAATAATTATTTCTCAGCAAACGTGTGATCAATTGTGAAACCTAGTGACCACTCTGGTACGACTACAAAGTCAAAGTCAAAAATATCTTTGTTCAAGTAGGTGGCCCATAGGTGGCACTTTTGATGTGTACATAAGAACTACTGTACACTACGATTCTGGACTACGATTGACCTGCCATTGGAAGTGTGTTATGGAAATTCGTATTGAAGAGAGACTAACTAAGATTTTCGCGGTTAATCAACATTTCTTAAAATAGTTCAACATACAACGATAACATGGGCTTTATCGATATTTCGACCCAGTTGCATGGATCGTGGTCACGACAGGACCGCGGAGGTACGAGAAGTCAAGTTGGATGTCACTGGCAGAATCTGACTACCCTTCTTACAAGAGTCGTCAGGTAGGCTCGCCACAACAATCATGTCTACCAGTCTTTAACTTTACTAAAAATATGAGTAACAGATCATTATCTCGTGGCGCAACATAAAGGTATTCTTATTCAATCGAATCCTAGCACCTAGCAATTAGTTGTCTAGAATAACCCCAACAAAAGAAAGATGCCCTTCAGTTGGGATCACGCTAACATTGCAGGGGAAATTTTCTCAGGCAATAATTCGCGACTTCGTCCGTATCAGTCCTTAAAAGACTTTTTTTTGGACCCTTACAAGGGAACAACTTGGTAATACTTTTAAAACATTCTTCATTGGTGCTATGCTCCTATTGATCTTAGCGTGTCTTCCTCGATAAATGGGCTATCCAAAATTGGAAGAAATTTTCAAATCAGACAGTAGTTTTTTAAATCATTGCGTTCAAGTAAACAAACTAATTAGAAGAAGGTGGAGGAACATAATAATTCAAAGTCAAATAATTCTTTATTCAAATAGGCACATATATCGCACTTTTGAGGCGTTCATTACATGTAAAATAAAACATAGAAGTGAGTTGACGGCGATAACTAAATTCGTCAACTTAAAACAATATACATACCTTTAGTTGTTCGGGAGCTGACTCCTTCTTAAGCTGCAGAAGTTTCCGCGCGAACCTCATAACAGCTCGTCTTTTTCGACCCTGACCCGAGTTGGATATCGATTTGACCTTCCTCAGCATTCGCCTGCCGTAGAAGAGCATTTTGTCTCGTTTTCGAAATCGTTTTGCGGGCTCGCCCGCAGCTGCGATACCTGTGCCTCCAGACAATTCTGGATGAGAAAAAAAACACTAAATTTTATCATCATGTTTTCTCATCTATAGGTATTTATTGGTTTTATTATTTGAGGAATTTTAAGGGAACTCGTAGGAATATAAATTTTATGCTCGTTTTAAACCTAAGTAAGTAACACCCAATCAAAGAAGACTCCTAGGTATACCTTCCACCAGTCGATTTTCCCTTACAAACTCATACAGCCTAACTTGTCTATGATTTTTACCACAAGGTGCGGTACATTGTATTTGTATTAACAGAGATTTCGTTTTTCGTATGGGTTTAAGATTATTAAACAAAAACCGAATTTATATTTTATTCATCTGTCAAGTGTCAGTTTCAGAGTTCCCTTAACATTACGATCCGCCGAATCGGTACCACGTGACATTGGCGAAGTAAATCGTACCCAATTGGTACAAACGCAAGCCATTAAAAAAAAACTTTAGACGTCGATTAACGTCGTTGGACATCACATAAATAAATAAATAGACTACGACACTACACACAGCGGCATCTAGCCCCAAAGTAAGCGTTGCTTGTATATGGGTACTAAGATGAATTTTGAATAAGATAAACACCCAGACACTGAAAAACATTCATATTCATCACGGAAACATTTCCAGTTTCCATGATTCCAGTTGTGGGAATCGAACCCACGTGTCGTCGTTTGCTTTATCGACTTTCATTTTATATTCATCACCATCATTATCGACCCATTATCTTCCCAGTACAGGACAGTCTCTTCTCAGTCGCACGGCCTTGAGAACATTATGGAGAACTCTCTCAAAATTGAACAAGTGCCAATTTAAAAGCTTCAATGAAAGAACGCACGTAACTCCGAAAAGTAAGAGGTGCGTGCTTGGGATCGTACTCGGTCCAACTGAAACGTAGGCCGCTCTAACCATTAGGCCATCACCACTTCTTTTTACTAAATTTAGTAGCTACTGAAAAGTTATTTTTTGTGGTAAAGAAATGATAATGAGATACAGCTCCCCCGAGGGGCTTCTTTAACCGTATATTAATAATCTTTCTAATTTAAAATCTTTAAATCAAATAATAAAGTAAAAGAAGAGCCATCTTTATCGACAGGGGGAAAAGGATTGCGCTACAAAATTTAATAGTCGCGATCTGAAGATTTTAGATTAGATTATTTATTATTAACCTCGGGCATCCACAAATAGAGGCCAGTTTTTTCAAGGATTTATATTAAAGTTTTAGCGGCAGATAAATAATTAGAGCAACTATAATAAATTGGTTTTCTCAACCACTTCTAAAAAATAGGGAACATTATTTTTTACCGCTCTTTCAAGCAATGTACAAATCTGAACCAAACATAATTTTAGACAAGGGTTTACAGAATAGTATAACCTATTTATGAAAATTATGCTTAATTTGCTTAACTCTGCGAAAAGCAGGAGATTCTGTATGGTGTAATTTATAATTTAACCAATCCTTATACTCCACACCCACACTCTACGCACGGGAATATATATATCATGGATATCCGCAAATAAACGCCAGCTTCTATCAAATATAACCCATTTTAATATTTCATAGGATTTGATTAAACTCTTTGAAAAAGAAAGGAACTCCTAAACCCCTCCAGCTGGTATAAGAGCAGCGATGTAGGTCTCAATCTCAACAATTCTCACTCTTAATATGATCTGTACTCAAGTTGGATATTAGGGCTGCTTAAAGTAGTATACAGCCTCGTTGGTCTAGTTCTTAGCATGTTAACTTCGAATGCCGGGTCGGACCAAGCGCGAGTTAGGAAATTGGCGGTGTTAACCGGTGACCCGATCATTATTACTAACATGTGATAAGTCGCGAAGGTATAGTGGCAATGGGCGGAATACGCTCGTAGAACCGATGGACGTTGTGGTCCTAAGATGCTGGGATACCTTGCATCGGTAAACACAGCGATAGTAGGCCCTCCACGAGGTGGACAGATGACAAGCGAGTTGCACGGAACCGCTGGACCCAAGAGGCACAAAACCGTTGTATTTCTTAGACAGCCGATTGGCGCAGTTTGCAGCAACCCTGCTTTCTGAACCCAGGGTCGTGGGTGTGATTCCCACAACTGGAAAATGTTTGTGTGATAAGCATGAATGTTTGTCAGTGTCTGGGTGTTTATATGTATATTCTAAGTATTTATGTATATTATTCATAAAAATATTCATCAGTCGTCTTTGTACCCATAACACAAGCTACGCTTACTTTGGGGCTAGATGGAGGTGTGTGTATTGTCGTAGTATATTTATTTATTTATTTCTAACTCCCTACAAAAGACCTATGTCCAGCAGTAGACGTCCATTGGTTGACATGATGATGATGATGTTAGTCGTTAAAACCCACGAAACCGCATTAGAGTAGATGGTGGGTCTATGCTTTAAAGAAGTATCTTCTATAATAGAGGAGACCTGTGTCCAGCAGTGGGACGATAATGCCGGTGATGATAATGATAGTATTATTCTATATTTGCATCCTTACCTTTTGTTCGACATCGCCGATAGTAGTAGAAGCAAACTACTAATAGAGAAACTAGAAGGCAACCGCAGAAAGACCACAGTAACTGTAAAAAATAAATTAAAGGATATTAAAATTACAGAAATTATACAACGTGTAAATGAAAACCGAAATAATCCTTCAGAGGCTTTGGAAGTACATTATTTACTGTCTCTTAGAGTTATCTGTGAAGCCGAAAACGCTCTCTATAGTGTTTACTTAAAGAAATCAGATACAGCCCTATCATCACATGCATATGTAAAATCAAGTGACTCCTGTCACTTCATTAGGTACGTGTCGCGTAGCGCAGGTACTACGCACGTGTCGGTCTTTCATCTTTAATAGGGTTGCAACAAGTAAACAATTAGAATGTTTTGAATTTGTTTGTATGGAAACATAAAAATGCTTCTTTTAATTCAATGTTTTTACAGGGTGATTCCTTATGAAATATACTTATGCACCCTTCAAGAGTTTTTCGTAATTCCGTTACACGTTGTATATTAGGCATGCCAGGTGCAACGTATGGTGACAGCAGTTTGGAATACAATTGTCAACACCCCTTGGGAGAGGCTTTTAGTCCAGCAGTGGGAAGTTATAGGAATATATATATTGATGATGGTGATGATACTATATATATGGGAGTTTAATATACAGGTCGACTACGGGGGTCTATCAAGCTTGGGGTCCAATCTGAGATCACCACTAGTAAGGCCACAACAACCAATCAATTTCATAAACAAATAAGCCTTTGACTGTAGATACCTATCCCCTATATAGTAATAACAGCTTGTTATTAGTGCATACATATTAGACTATTTATAAACACGGTGTTATAATCCCTACTTAATATTATAAATGTGAATGTATGTTTGTTTGTTACCCTTTCACGCGAAAACAACTAGGCCGATCTTTATGAAACTTTTTATACATATTCATGGAGGTATTAAAAATAACATACTTAGTATACTTTTCATTAAAAAAAAAAAATGACGTAAGATAAAAAAATGTTTGTGAAAAAATCTAAAAATCTCATATTAAATGACTATAAGTGTAGACTATGTAGCAGTACGCTGCCTCCCAAAATTACGCGGGCGAAGCCGCAGTGCACATCTAGTCTATTATACCTATTTACATTTATAAGTTTTATTCAGTTATCGATCTTATACTAAATAAAATAACTAACAATAAACATATAATCAATGGTTCGAGATCGGGTCTCGCAACCGTACCTACATTCAACCATGTTATTACATCTTGACATGACTTTCCTTAGTATTCTAGAATCAACAGTTTTAGACGGGGTATCGTGAAGGGTTTTATTAATTATTGAAATAATCCAATTGCATAAAACTAGTTAATATCTATATATGTACTAATTTCTTACTTTCTAGCTACTTATTATATTAGTTCCAAAAACGGCCAGTCAGTCTGTGACTATCTTTTAAATCAGTATTTGTTAATCTCTTATTGTTTTAAGCTAGCGACAATCTGAAACACTGGCATTTACTTTAAACTCACAGCCCTACAAAACAAGAAAAAGAAATCCAAATAGGTTGGTCCTAATACACCATCCTAGAACAGTGCTGTGTATGGAACACTTTACTGGGGCGTGTTTTCACATAGTTAATAAAATACCAAAAAAACATAAAGTCATTAATTTCCATTCGCGCCATTCAGTGGCGTGCATAGAGGGTATGCACAGGGTATGCAGATAATAAAAAAATAAGAAAATGAACGAGTTGTAAAAAACTTAAGGATAGACATTGTAATAGTTATAAAAAGGCTACCCTTAAGTATTTATAACTCGTACTAGAGATGTTCTTCATTTTATATTATATACCCTGTACACATCCTTTATGCACGCCACTGGCGCCATTGAAGAGAAAATTATATAAATGGCTTAGCTCCAAAACATTTTACAGCGTAAATGACTATTTGCAATTTAAACAATAACTTTATCACATTTTTTCTATGAGCAGCCTGCCTATTTCCAATGTGCCTAATAGTTTAAATGTTATATTTCATAATTATATTTCAACCGCTAAATATTTTTTTTTTTATTACAGCCGCACCAGAGGAAATTCAGGAATTATAAATTCCCAAATTGCCGATCGAACCTAGAACCTCCTACTTAAAAACAGCGCTGAACGCTGCGCGAGGAGTTAGTCAATAACTAAATGTATCTATGTATTATAATTATAAAACCTAGTTTTGCGATCAACTAAATCATATAAATTTGTAATTTAATACGAAAATGTTGAATTACGGATATAAATAGCAACAGCTGACCTCGCGATAAAGGTCAGCAACCTCAATGTATTATCACCTAACTACCTACTACGTAGCTATCCTATTAACACCTGTTATAGTGTCACCTCGGAAGCGGTGACAGCCCAGTAGGTAGGATCTTCACTACGCACTTTATCGAGTCTTGTTACACCTGCTGCCCATCTCAACATCTTCATCTCGTTAACGTGCAGTTTTTGCTCATGCGTCCTTTTTGTCGCCCAGCACTCCGCGCCGTAACAACAAAGCAGGGCGAACCGCGGTTTTATACACCTTTCCCTTGGTCTTTAAGGGCATTCTGTTATCACAGAGGACTCCAGATAATGCTCGCCACCGTAGCCATGCGGTGTTCACTCTGTGTGTCACATCTTCGTCTACTGTTGCTGTTGTTGTTAACATAGACCCCAGGTACTTAAATTTTTGGACTTTCGGTAGTGGTTGTGCATCTAGCATGATTGCCGCACCGGATGATTGACTATCGCTAAATTTACATTGAAGGTGCTCTCTCTGTTTTACTTCGACTAATGCGTAGGCCGCTGGTTTTTAGAGCAAGCCTCCATTTCTGAAGGGTTGGGAAGGGGAAGGTGAACCTCTAAGTTTTCTAAATCATGCGCGTTTTAAGGAATTAAAATATCACTTGCCTCAACGATCAAGGAAAACATCGTGCGGAAAGCTGCATTCTGAGAGTTCTACATAATGTTCTAAAAGGTGTGTGGAGTCCACCATTCTGCACTGTGCCAGCGTGGTGGACTACGGCCTTAAACCCTTCTCATTGTGGGAGGACACACATGCCCTTTAGTGAGCTGGTAATGGGTTGATATGATGCTATATAGGATTCTTAGGCATGTATGAATTGCTTAACAAGGTCCTCCTGCCAAAGATCGTACATGGCCCCCCAAAAGAGAAGCCAGGGTCATAGCCAAAGTTTTCATGTTACACTAGTATTCACTTGTACATTCCAAAAACAAAAACAAAATGGATTTTCTGCACTAATAACTACGGTATTCTTTCTTGGCATTTACATCAAGGCCACTTTAAACATTATTTTTTAATTTTCATATTGTATAAAGGTTAGTTAGTTAGTCTTTAACACTAATATTCTGTTTGTGATCATGGCACGGGTCTCCTGACACAATGAGAAGGGGTTAAGACCGTAATACACCAGGCTGGCCGAGTGCGGATTGGTGAACTTCTTTTAAGAACATTATGGTTTCCTCACGATGTTTTCCTTCACCATTAAAACAAGTGATATTTTAATTGCTTAAAACGCACTTAACTCAGAAAGGTTAGAGGTCTGTGCTGGGATTCGAACTCGACGCCATTCGAAGTCCAAGTCCTACCAGTGGCGTGCACTGAGTTATTTACCAGGGTATGCATACAGCAGGAAGATCAATGCAAAAAAATGGCAAAAATAAATCCTCCTCCTATACGAGTTATATATCAATTTTAGGGTAGGCAGTGCTTTTGTGCATGTATGAAGTGCACGCCACTGAGTCCTCCCACTGGGTTATCACTGCTTTCTCATCCTATACATAAAATAAAATTCTTAATGTCATTTCAAGGATGTTTGGAAGCAGGATGCTCTGCTTTCATCTCTTAGTAAAATAATAATAATTGTTAACGGTCATATTAGAGGAGAGCAACTACTGAATTTTTTGTCGAGTTCTTTCCAACAGAATGTGACTTCTGAACCAGTCACTACTAACAGACTGGACAAGATTTTTCTAAAGTGCTAATAAGACCTAATTGAAATAAATGAATTTGAATTTTAACCAGAAGATTACTAAGGGAGTTTTATAGCCAGATTTGAAATAAAGCCATAAGGTCAAACAATACAGTAACCAACACTGGAAGTAGATTAATTTCTTTTATTGAGTTAAGAAATTCGCGATATCATATGCCCCAGGCATTATTAAATTTTATGATTGCTAAAATGTTATAATCTTGCTCTGTTGCAATATAACAGCGAAGGTATGTTATAGGTTTATGACAATGTTACTACTCAAGCAATTGGTTACATGACTCATCAAACAAAAACAAAATATTTTAATTATAACCCCTATGTAAATAAGTTTAAAGCGTAATATTTGCTACAAATACTTATACTGCCATTAATAATGATAAACATAACATTTAAACAGAATTCAGTTAGCATAGTATCATAATTTCTACATACAGCTATTGTTTATTTACGTTCATAATTAATATGTGTTAGATTAACACACAAGCACATATTGAATCTGATCATTGTTCTAGGTAGGAAATGCAAGGCAGATGCAGTAGATTGGTAAAGTCAGTTAAATTTTTGTAATTATCTTCTTCCATTACCCATAAAAAAAGTTTTACTAACATTCTAATTTTAAATTTGAAAAAGAAATAAACAGATACCGCAATAAACAGAAAATTATCAGGGTTACCAATAGAAAGTTTTAAGGATTATTATTATTGCGCTATTTTAAATTACCACAGTTACTGTTGTAACATTTTTATTGCACAGTCTGCGCTGTAACAGTCTACTTTCAGTTTTTAGCAGATTCAAAATGCTGAGTTTATCAATTCAAATGGTTACTCATAGTCAATTCTAGAATTGGGATGGTGCTATATGAAAGGCCCACATTACAAGCCCATATAAGTTATTATATGGGCTTTTAATACAGTAAACAGTAAGTAAGTAAATATTTTTATAAAACCCTATAGTATTGTATTAAATTTTTTATTCAACAGCTTTTTTGGAATATTCATAATTATTTTTATAACTTACTTGTGGACTCGGCAGACATGGTCCTGCCCAGAGAAGCAGCACAGTAGTCCCACAGAATAAATGTTTAGGAGGAGTTAGGTGACAAACACACATACAAAAGAATTATTGTTGTTTTTAGTATTTTTGTTCACCTTTTTACGGTCCTTAAACTCCCACAAATATTTGAAGACCTAAATTGGCCAAATTGGAAAAGCAGTTCTTGTGTTTTAGTGTACCTATGTGAATAAAGAAATATTTCACTTTGACTTTAACTTTGATTTTATTTATTTTAATTGTATACCCACTATACTTATTATAGTGTGATAGTAATATAATATAATTTCTTCACTGTAAGTAAAAGCTTCTTTCCAATATTAAAAATACGCAAGTAATACGGATATTCTAGTGAATATTTAAAACACGCAAAAATACTACAATTGATAAACAGCACTATAGATCGCAACATCTTACTTCCTGATTGATTTCAAGGATACCGATTTCTATTCTATGCCAAAGTCTTATTCGAAACTATTATTTAAAGCTAGAATTTATTGCACAATAAATTATTTACCACACAAACATTTTAATTCAAAATTATAAAACGTGATAAAGAAAATCCTTTGTTCAAAAATCAATAAAAACTCACTTGATTATCTTGGAAGCTATTCGACCACTCAGAGGTCCATGTTTTGACCGCAAACATGTCCGATTTATCATTTATATTGTTTAAAAGTCCAACCACATCCATTTTTGTTTTATTACACTTTTCATTGGAATTTAATCGATTTTTTTTTTTGCACTAACCAAGCTCAATCGACCACCAATCAGCTGTTTCACAAAATTAAAATGACAAATTGGAATTGACATTTATTAAAATGTCTATCTGTTGGTTGTGGAATCGTTGTCATTTCAGGGTGCGAAACTGTCTTGCCTCATGTAGTGTTTGCATACTCTTTGGTATTAAAATAACAACGTAAAATTATAGTTACCCTTTACTACATATATTTTTAAATTGATTCATGAATAATATATGTCATTGATTTAATATGTCAGTATCTAGACTCACTGATATAATAGGTGGTCAGAAAATAATAATGGTTTATAGTTGCTGCCAATAAACAACTTATAAGGAATTTAAATTTGTGGCAAAAATCTTTGCTACGTTAAAATAAACAATCTGATTCTGCCTCTTCACTCCTTTAGTTATTATTGTAATAGAAACATATTAATTAATGTAATAACTGTACCTGCATCAACAATATTATGCCCCGTCCTCACACTCACTGAGTACAGCAGGCGAGCGGTGGGGAGCATGAAACGAGACCTATCGCCTTGACTCGTGCTCACTCGCTTCGCCTCGTCGCCCTTCGCCTAAGAAGACAGTTGTTTGAAAAAGATCAAAGTGATGATAAATAATATTCGGTTTTGGTTTAAAGACATTTATTTCTCAAAGAGAACAATAGTTCATTTACATCAAGAACACAATAATATTTTTAAATTAGTTTAATACAACATCTCAAATCTCAACAAATATACCATAATATTTAAAATAAAAAATAATTGCGGGTGGTTAAAGAAATCGTTTTATTTGGGAGAGGTCACATTTACATAACTGAACGGTTTTTGTACATGTTCAATAACGAGTTTTTTTAATATTGGTAAACTTTTAGTGTCAACGATTATCTCAAGAAAATTAACGTAATTTTTTTTTTCCACAACTGGTCCTAGTTTTAGTTACTAAAAATTTAGATTTACGTTTTTTTGTGGCTGCTAGCGCTCGCCATTCGCCACTTCGATCTATTTCAAAAATCGTTCTCTTGGGCGAGCGTTGAAGCGAGTGTGTACGAGTCGAGGCAAGCGCGCGGCCCTGGTACAGGCTTGCGCCTTGCACTCCTCACCGCTCGCATGCACTCGGCGAGCGTGTGGAAGTGACATTATAGTCACATCATACCTACATTTCATTCTGTTCAAAATGTCAATGTCAAAAATTCTAGACTATCGAATTTCCATTTATTCGAATTTCATGCTCATTATTCATTCTCCTGGGTTCTGTGAACGTCGTGCATTTGAAGTGATATTTTATTTTCTTGTAACGTGTTATTTCCATTGTTTGGTTGAATAGAGAAAGTTCTAGTGATATTTTGGTAGAACTCAAGGTAAAATCAAAACATTACCTTAAATTTTAGATGGTATATACTTAAAAATAAGCTCGTTGACGCAATCTAAAATGGCGTCGCATTAACGCGTGGAATTTTTACATTTTCCAGATGTCTCGCTATCGCGAATGGGACCTCTCTTGCAAGGTTTACGTAGGTAACCTTGGTACGAATGCCTCAAAATATGAAATCGAAAAAGTATTTTCTAAATATGGTACCATCAGGAATGTGTGGGTAGCGAGGAACCCTCCAGGTTTTGCGTTTGTTGAATATGAAGATCCACGCGACGCTGAGGATTCAGTTCGAGGTTTAGACGGCACGTAAGTACCTATATCTTATTTTATTAGCTCATTGCGCTACTGCGAACTTTTAAGTTATTGATCGATTCGAGCAGTGATTAGTGCACTACCTACGCCATATTGCTGCATCGCCATTTTGATTTCACTTTCGATTCGCCAGTCGCTATAGTCGGAAAAATGTAATAGGCCCGTTTTGACATTTGTGCAAGAACATAGAATGTAACTTGGAACAAACTGAAAGAAACAAAAAAATAAAAATCAATTACATACAGTGTTTTAAAAAATACGTAAATTTTTTTGGGACGATAAATAATATGAAAGAACATATCGCGAGTATTCTTTTTGCGCTTACTTCATAGTAGCATGCAATTTATAATTGTTGCGAAACGTTCCGAAAACAGTTACGTTCTCAGTCTTTTTTTTTTTTTATACTAGAGCTGTAACCATTTTTTTACTGAATATCGAAATTAAATATTGTGTAGTTATCTTTACTGCAAAGAATGAGCTTGATTCTCAAAATGGGTTCTAAATAATGAGTCTGAGATGATGTATCTGACCAAGTGGCACATGACTGAAGCGTCCCCGCGCGCGCTGCGCAGTTTTTCGTTCCTCATCTTGTAAAGTTGACTGTGCGCTCGTTTAAGTTTGATATATATTATTTACTATTACGTTAACTATGGCTCTTCTATTTTGGACATTAATTTAAACATAGTGATTTGACTCGATTTTTGTGTTTGTTGTTATATAGTACTAACTCTGTTTCAACATGTTGAAAAGTGGACGTATAATCAACAGCCAGTCACGCGTATTGGTTATGAAGTTAAAGGAATACTTTGAACGAACGAACACTTTACAATACATAATAATATCAATCAAGTACTGATAGATTTATCGTGAGTATCGAGTACAGAGTCTTATGGTTCCATAACTAGTTACGTCGCGATGACAAGTGTCAAAACGGGCCTATTACATTTTTACGACTATAATGAATTTTATGTCTTCGAAACATAATGTATCGTAATAACTTCAGGTTAGGTCATAGTGTATGAGATAATAGTACATTCAATTCCCAGCTTGAGGATGCTTTTGAATTTCATTACAAACATAAGCAAACTACTTATCCCAAATTAACTCTTATGTATACAATTAGATTGAGCCAAGCAGATTGGTAATTTAAAGTATGTTACTGGTACTTAAACGATTAAGTAAACAATTATTAGTAAACAAATTACATACTGAACAGGTATTTAATTAGCTATAACAACCCACATGCCAATATTTCTAATGTGACTGATGGGTTGTCTCTTATGCTAAACTATAGCACTCTGTAACCTTATTGTATACCATTCTATCAACTCAGGTACTCAAAACTAGAACTCTCTCATATTGTAAACTATTTGATTACTACTTTGTTACAGCAAGGTTTGCTGCTAGCATGTGATAAAAAAATGTGTTTGTATTTTTGTATTTATATTTTGCACGCTCCTTAGATCCATTTCATTCTTAATATGAAATGCTTGAGTCATAAGTGTGCTAGAGCATAGTACCTCCACCCTGAGACCGAAATGTGATTTTTCTTGTGAATTTCACTTGTCTTGGAGTGGGGAACATTTTTTTTTATTCCAAAGAAAAACCAACAATTCGTTAATATTTAAAAACTAAAGTACCTATGTGATTTTTTTTTTCATCTGCCTCCACCATTGTACATTCTAATCCTATCTTTGTCCTCGAGGAAGTTAAACACAAGTGTAGCATCATGCAGGCAGTCATCGGTACCATCCAGCTAATAGGCTGATACTGAGTATTGAAATTCCCTGTATGTTCAAGAAGTTATAAACTTGGCACATTTGCTTACATCCTGTTTATGGACACAGGTGACTTCAAGAAACTTTTCTAGGATTAAAAAAAAACTTATTACTGATTTTGATTTTGTAGTCACATTTTCCATTGATTGATTTTTAGACCAGGGAAGCAAATTATGCCCACAGGGTCCTGAACTGTTTTCTGCTCATAATCAAAAAATTATACTGACATAATATTATTGTATTGAAATATTTTGTTTCCAGACGTTGCTGTGGTACCAGAATACGTGTTGAAATGTCTAGTGGAAGAACACGACGTGATCGCAGGTACGCTATGTATTTTTTTATATTCTTGTGTCAAACATTGATATCCATATTGTGCACAGTATAATGCCAACACTTAAAGGATCCCACTTTTTAAGTGTAGTATGAATGGAAGCTTGCACATAATTGGTCTGTTTAGAGATTCAGTGACATTGTAAAAAGAAGTTAGAACAATATATGCAGTATTGTCTTTTGGCCTACCATAATATTTTACAGATATATCTATATCTCTTTAGACTTTAACCGACTAAGTAATCACTTCAATGTTTAACCCAAAAGTATTGGCATTACATATTTAACAAAAGTATTACATAGATTTGAAATACCCTAATTCAATTTACAGAATTCATTGGGGCATATTGGGGGAAGAGAATTTCAAATGTTAAGCAATTTATATAGTTCATTAGTTCAGATTGTAATAAAGTGCAAATTTCAATGCTCTAGTGATGCTGGAATCTAAACAACCTCAATCAATGTGTGTAACGCATTGAAATTTATACTTAATTTGATTTGATAAGTTTTTATATTAACATTTAAAATCCTTTTCCCCTGGCCCATAGGATTTGCTTTTTTTTATAGTATAACATTAATTTTTTGGTAGTTTGTTACTTTAACTTAAAAAATGGAGCAACTAAATGTGGTGGGTGTTGGAACGTTTGCAGGTCCATTTTATCAACCAACCACCAACACACCAACGACCTCACCACATCTGTTCACCACAACTACGGCTTCTTTACCGATAAGACATCCGCGACCGTCGCTCGCAACACCCCGCTCTGCGATCGGCTCACCAACCTACGATGCGCAACTGAAGCCTCCGCCAACAGCGTCCCCACAATCCTCCTAACAGCTATAACCTAATCCTGAGACCTGAATAAACCTGGACCCAACCTACTATCGAGTGCCACACAGTAGGAACCTACATCCTGATTGTCATTGCAAACTCCTGAAGCTTCGCGACTGCACACTTACGTCGTCACCGGGGCACAGAATACTCAACTTGTGGCGTACTACAACCATCCGCCCGCAATTCGTTCTCGAAACTTCCGGTTAAAGTCACCATTTGAAGATCACATTGAAAGTTGCTCCGCCTCGGTATACAAACCCCCTTCGGCCTCACAGCAGCCCTCACAACGATCGACGACCAACAAGGCTCACCAAGTCTCGGTACTTTTTGAATCCTTTACTTAGCACTGCCTTATTATACTTGTATCTAGTACTAGCAAAAAAGGGCGTTTTGGAGCAAATTTATATATTAAAACAAGTTTATAAAAGTTAATATTTATAGATTTTCGTTTGTACTATTTGAATATTGAGTTGTTTGCTGATGTTTTACTGTAGGTACCAGTTAATGTAGTAGTTTAATATGATGCCCCCTTTACACTATCCCAAGGAAAATGTTAAAACTGACAGATGATATTTTAATTGACTAAAAATCAGTAACATTTTAAGGAACCATGAAGTGCTATTCAAACTTACTTAAAACTATAATTGACGTTCATAAAATACGTACGTAAACAGAGGTTTAAAATTGGCTTGTCTACCGGTACTATAAAAAGTGATGTAAAAAGAATTTAATTGTAAAAAAAAACTATGCGTAATTTATGGACGTAAAAAACCAAAAAGACCTATATTCACGAATTAATTATATCTATAATAATCCACAGAACACGCAGTCGTAGCCCTCGCAGGCGATCGTACTCGCGCGGACGTTCGGGTTCGCCGCGCCGTTCGCCTTCGATTCGCCGTCGTTCGCCCTCCGTGCGTCGCTCGCGGTCGCGCGACCGTCGCAGCCGATCCGATAGCAAGAACAGGTACATAAGTCCCGCGAAAAGCCTCACTCGACGCGCGTCGCGATCGCTGTCACGACCACGAAGCAGATCTAACAGCAGGAACAGGTAATGAACTTAACACTAACGGTATAATTTAAGATCAGCTTTTTTAAAACCGATCATTTTCAAGCTGAACGTCAGCAAAAACTCCCTTATGCCTCGGGCGCGGGCCAGTAATATCAGGTATACATATTACTTGATTCATTTGTAGAATTCTTTTGAATCTCTCATCTTGTTTGTTTCCAGTCTCTTATCTTATTTATGTGTTTAGGGTCTGTGAAACTATTACATACAGAAAATATGATATTAGTGAAGTTTTAAATATCACTGACATACTCTTAACAGGTTAGCCCCCTACCAATTAGATCCACCATTCCGTTTTGCGATTGGGTGATAATAAGGCTACATTTGGATGACGTGAAAGCCGCGTTGCCGCATTCTTTAATGACATATAAAAACTAAATAAAAACTATTATCAACACATTAAATTTATTAGCATCACCTAATCGCGCAGTCCGCGTTGTTGCTGCATGGAAAGCAGATTGCGCGGAAATGATCAGAATGTTACCGGATTCAATAGAGCTTCTTTCTAGACCAACGCTTAAAAGACAGTTTGAAGAACAATAACTAAATAAATAAATAAACATCCTCTCAAAAACTTTGACATCTTTTCAACGTCTCTACTTATATTTATAATTTCTGTTCATAATATCTAACATATTATCTATATTTTTTTTGTCATCAGTATTTTTTTTTACCACGCTGACACTCGTTTTCTCGAACATCTTGCTGATAGGCTGATAATAAATAAAAGCTTTACCCTATAGGTATAGGTTCGCCTTTTGTAAGCCAGTTTATGGTTGTGCAAGAAAAAAACTTTTGTTGTAAATCAGACAACAATAACATAAATTTTTCTTTCCACAATTGATATTAATAATTGTTGTTGTTAAACACCATTTAACGTATATGCGGAAAGGCGGGGCGACCGCGCAATAATATTCGCGTCGTCTAATTGCAGCTTAATGAAATTATTTGAAGTGAATGTTTATTAATGATAATATTTTTTTTTTATTTTCAGATACTAAGCTAACGTTAGTGGTAAAAGACTGGACTATGATAATGAACTGTAAAAATAGTGTAAAAGAGATTTGTGTGCATGTGTGTGTGCTTATTACATAAAATGTTTTCATTCTCAATACTTGCAGCTTGTAACATTTGAACTCTTGTAAAGATCAAAATTGCGTTTCTATTCGTATTATTTATGTTATTTCTAGTACCTGTTGTACAATTATTAGTATAAGACGAAGAATTAAAATAAAGAGATTTTAAGTATATTTGTGTAAAAGTTTTATTTATAACAAACAATATTATAATTTTGTCAGATAATAAATATTCTCACAATAGTCACAACCGTACATAACATACAGGATTTTCTTTAACGGTTTTTTTTTAATGTTTTAGTACGGGGCCCTGGTTTACCTACTGTCCACCTTTTTTTTTTGTTTCATTCATAGCGGCCATCGGAAAAACCTATTTATATGCGAGACCGGGACCGGGATAACTGGGTTAATTAATCAATACCTTACACCAATAAGTCATGAGAGGAAATCCTCTGAAACATCATATACGATAATCTAGTAAAAAAAAAGTGGACAAGTGGGTAACCAAAATATTCAAACCCTTTGTCTAAGAAAAAGCATTGATTTATGAAATATTAAAAAAGCTTATCGAGAGATGAGCTTGAACAGTGATTTTTTGTAACATGTCATATTATAATGTTCTTCTTTGGGTAAACGGCTTTTTGTCATGCCGGCACGACATAGTTTACTTCGCCAATGTGGAGTGGGTAGCTAATGTTCATTTATGCCCTATATTTTCGCCTGACCGCTCCAAAATTAACTGCCAGTTATTCTACACTACTTAGATATAAAAGGATCGATACAGTGTATCGACATATTTTTACATTTAATTCCTACCCTAACGCAATGATGGGAGAAGCGGCCCGATTGTCTTTTTAATAGAGCCAAAAAGGCTTATATAAGTGAGATTTGGATAGAATTTAATAACAACAGTTCACATCCTGGAGAGTACTTTTTTTAGCATTGTTAATAATTGCCAGCAAATTGTTTCAATTTAACAATAAAACAGTCATTACAATAAGATTGGAAGAAATCTAAATGTATTCTTTTTTATAATTATCAATGATATTTCACCTATCTTTTTTATATATACTAGATTTGATACTGTCTTTATAATTAATGGGTTGCTGTTTTCTTCCAGTGAAGAAATCAAAATACAAATATGTACCAGCTATAACAAACACAGTTCCTATAACATGTAAAATGGTCAGATTATTCTTAAAAACAATGGAGGATATTATAAGAGATACAAATTTTCTTAATGTTAAAATAAATGTTACGGTTGTGGAACTTTCTCTAGTTGCCAGTTCGTGGACGGAATGTGTACAGTAAAATTGAGATATAATATTAATAAATAGGATTAGCCAAAGGGTAGAAGATAGGTTAGTTGCTATATAATGTAGTTGAGAGTATATACCCAAGAACAGTGGTAATGGCAGCATATGAGTGTAGAACAGCATCTGAAAAAATTTAATGGTTAATCAAAAGCATAGTTTGAAAAGAAATTGTTTAGTATCTCTACAGTATTTTAAGTCATACGGGGTGACAGGGGGTGGGGGAGGAATATTACAAAGAACTGGCAGTAGCATCGTGTTTACTATGCTACTACTACCATGATACCATCTACGGCAATCTCCAACCCATCTGCCCAGTAAGGTGAATATGAGCAAACCCTTCCATTGGGACAGGCTTTAGTCCAGTAATAAACTTTTATAGGCATTTTGATGAATATAATAAGTCAATCAGTATTTCATCATCATTATATCAACCAATTACCGACCCACTACAGGGCACGGGTCTCCTACCACAATGGTCCAGTGCAGATTGGTGACACCACTCACCTTTGAGAACATTAATGAGAACTCACAGGAATGCAGGTTTCCTCACAATGTTTTCCTTAACAGTTGAAGCAAGTGATATTTTCATTACTTAAAAACCCAAGTCATGAATGGGGGATGAAAGTTTATTTCTAAGAACACACTAAAATCATTAAATATTCATCCAATTAAAATAATATATTTGCATTTGGTAACCCAATTCTTGAGAAAGAATATATGGTTTAACATCATTCTACAACCAACTTTTTGTGTTGGAGTATATTGTGTAGTGATAGTGAAAGTAAATTGGTATGGAAAACTTATCAGAAGTAGATTGAGTTGACAACTTTCAGTAGGTAATTGAGAGTGATTCTGTATTGTCTGTTATTGTCCATCTCTTGAAACTTTACTAAATTATATGGGACTGAAGGTCACAAAAAAAAAATTACATCTAAATGCTTATAGTCTTCCAACCGAAAAATGCTTACTTCTTCAGGATGTTTTCCAAATTTTCTAAAAAGAATCTCCTGCTGTAATCCAGTTAAAGCTCCAACTATCAACATAATCAGCAATATGGTAACACCCAAACACCAATGCAGGTAGTTTCCCTTTCTCTCCTCAACAACAGTAGCTCCTCCATACATTGCAAGTGATACTCCAATGCTTATTATTACAGATCCGATAAGCGCTTTTGTTCTTGGCCTTTGTTTTTTTGCATACCAACTTACTAACATACTGGCTGGTGATGAGGCAGACCTGAGGAAACCATTTTATAAAACAATTTAAACTCAATTTTGTCTTGACTTATAATATGTATCTTTCAATACCTTTAAGTTTAAGTTAAAGATAACCTTTTTTTTCTTTTAGAGTAATGCAAATATAATTAATAGCCACTGTACAATGAAAGACTGTCATTGAACTGTTAAATGCTTTGAGACTACCAAAAGTAATATTCAAAAAAACAAATTTCATAAGTTATTTTTGAGCTGGTGTTTAAGACTTTTTTGTTTTTTTATGTAATTTGTTTTAAACTTAATACTCTGCAGTTTTTAACAAAATGCAGAGTATCTCACGTACCTACCATGCTGCTCCAATGTGGGTGGCCCATGATTATAATCAAATTTGAGTGATGGTATGCGGGACCAATGTCTTTACAAGCTTTTTTTAGCTCTGGGCTGAGGCCTTAAAATAAAACACCAATCAAGGACTTTGTGATCCACATTCAATTATGATAACCATTAAACCAAGCAGTTGGGTCTTTTATTAGATACGTCAAGTTAAAGGGACACTGCACCACATCTATCTTTTATAATAGTTTTAATCTTGTCTTGACTTGTCCATTTAAGTGTAATGTACTGACTAACACAAGTGGAGTGTCGACTGCAGATCAGAATAGTTGTCACTACTCCTCCTCATCCAGCAGGTTAAGTATGACTACTAATACCATCTACTGCAATCACTAACCCATCTACCCAGCATGGTGATTATAGGCAAACCCTTCCGTAAAGAGGCTTTTAGTACAACAGGCTATTGATGACTCAAATAAGTATATATATCAAATTAGTTATAATCACCTTATGATCATGTGAAGTGTAGAGGGCACATGCAAAGCGTAAACATAATTATTGGCCACACTTGTTACAAAAAATAATGATATTAATATGAAATACTCTTTAAGGGGAATTTGAGGCTTAAGCTGTAAAAAAAACATACAATTACTTAGAACTAACTTGCAGGCAGTACAAAATCATTTTACTACTTAAAGTTATAATTTATTGGAACATGATACGATGACAAAAATTATAACGCACGAAAATACTTTGCAAAATGTTTTTGTTTAAAAGTGTCTTACCATACGAGATTTTAAAGTTGCAAGCCCTTGTAAGGCTATGAAGAAAAATTGGAGAAACGTTACAAAATTTGCACTGTCTGGTGCCTTCTCCATCATAATTTCCATGAGAAAAGAGCTCGCACAACATCCAGCAAAAACTTTAGTCATATTTTTAAAATATGACATTGTTATTTATTTTTAGCATACGGTCACTACATACGTGCTTATTTGTTGAACTTGGACGTTCGGAATAAATGTTTACCACATGCTTTTACGCAATTTAGTCTACTTTCGGAACATTTTTGAATTTAGATTTTAGCCCATTGCCGCCACGCCACGACAACAGCAAACATCTTTTTGACTTTGACACAGACGACAGAGTGACAGACTGGAGATGCGAAAAAAAAAACGATTTATATTTTAATTGATTAATTAATTTTGTTTCAAAAATAGTCGTATGATTCCTACCCATGTGGTTAATATTCTATCAATACGACTATCTTCTATCAATATGGTTCTGATCCATATAACTTGAACTTAAACTAAATTGACAGGTTGTAATTGCTACCCTTTAACATAGAAAAAAGGGTGGCACTACTTTTAATGTGTTTATTTAGATTATTAGTGGTAGCAAAATTAATTTTAATGAATTGAAATGAAATGAAAATGACAACAAAATGAAAATTAACATAAATTGTCTATTTACCATATAATTTTTTTTTAGAATACTACTCGAAAAATAGACGATATTTTAATCGATTTTTGTTCTTATCGCTAATAACGCTCTATTTTTTTTTTTGGATAGGCTTAAAAAGTATCGGTGGTTATACTCATTACTCTGGAGTTCTATTATTCCCGATCAATATAGCTTTGTGTAAAAAGTCGTCTGGGAAGGAAACATTTGACCAATCACAGCGCGATAGTAGTGTATTTTAGTGAAATTTCACTATATCGGTCTGTTCATACGTCTGCATGTGTAAGAAGCTAAAGATTTCTGAAAAAACAAACGCTGTTAATTTATATACATAAAATTCACTGAAAATGAAATGATGATAAAAGGAAGGCCTATCTTGGAGAAAATAATAACTCAGTGTATTGAAAAATTATTATTTGTTTACTTGTTCATACAGAATAATATGTTACTATCGTCGTAAAACTAAGAATATCATAAATTCTTCTTTGTTCTCAGATAAATTCTGAAATTAAATGACAAACATAATGAGGTGATAGCATAGTTCGATCCCTGGCAAGCACCTATTACTTTTTGGAGTTATTTGTGCTTTTTATTTAGCCAAGCTAAAGTACTTTGAGTTATCTAATTTTCGAAAGTACAGTTGTCGATAACGACCTGCTACGGCGTCACCGGGGGAGAGCTAGCGAGAACGTAAGCTCGCCAAGAGTAGAGCCCCAGGGTTAAGCGACATCGTAGGGGAAGTAATTCGAAACTGCGCCCGTAATTATATCACACCCACCGGCACAAAATTATAAACATTACTTGTGAATTAAATTTGTATTAATTATTTCTTGAATTATTAGCATATTATTATGAATTTAAATCAGTATTATTTTATTTCTTTAACTTCTTTATTATTAGTTTGGCCATCCAAAGGGGCAATGCTGCCAGCATCTTAGTAACTGTGCCTCGCTGCGGTGGTTTCGAGGATGTTTCAGATTTTATTTAGTTTTAAATAGTTTATTTTAGGTTATATTTATAAAACAATTATTTAAAGGCAAATATCATGTCATAGTTATCAAACGTTTATTTATTTAACCACTGTACAAAATTACTGTAAAAAGTAATTGCAGATCATGTTTTATAACTATGAAAATATTTAAAATATATCTAAAACCGCAGCGAGGCATAAATTATAAAAGGCATTATATTATTGAATTCTTTTTAAAATAGGTTTTGAATTTCCTTTTTGTAGCTGTAAAGCGTTTTTTCCTCATATTTTACTGCAATAATCTAGTGATGTTAATTTCTCTCATCTAATTCGCACTTGGCTTATTTTTTGCTGCTGAAGCGCACTGCAGGGAATCGATCCCGGAACCTTACGCTTATAAGAACAGACAACTTATTTAAAATAAATATACTACAACAATCAACAGCCATCTCGCCATAAACTAAGCGTAGCTTGTGTTATGGATACTAAGATACCTGATGAATATTTTTATGAATATCCCCATCCCTACTTATAAATGTCAATGTAAGTTTGTTTGTTTGCTATCACGCAAAAACTACTTAACCGATCCTCATGAAACTTTGTGCTCATATTCTTGGAAGTGCGAGAAGTAATATAGGATATTTTATCCCGACATTAAACTCGGTTCCTTTGGGAGAGGGTATGAAAGTGTTTGACGATTTTACACAATAACTCCGAAAAATTATAACCAATTTAAATAATATTTTTTTTACTATAGAGGTTATAATATGTGTTAAATTTTGCCCAAACTGTGTAGATCTGATGAATGTGGTTGGAGATAGAGGACAGAACTCAGCTGACAGCAGCAAACCCCTCATTTAAGGCTTAGCGATATATACTTAATTTTTTTTAGAACTACAACTAAATTGAATGCCATATCAAAAAACAAAATCAAACGCAGACGAAGTCGCGGGCAACAGCTAGTAATACATATAAATACTTATAATATACAGAAAAAGACCCAGACTCTGAAACACATTCATGTTCATCACAAAAAAATTTTCTTCCTTCTTTGACTCAGAAAGCAGGGTCGCTGCCAACTGCGCCAACCGGCTCACATTTTAGATATTGATATTTCTTTCTTTTCCATTTAAGTTCTTGTTCTCTTGACCGCATACAATAGTCAAAAAAAAATAAACAGCAGGGGTTTTTCACACTTTAGCTGACAGCACCTCTCAAATGTCAGAACGTGAAAATACACAGCATATGTGGGATTAGGTTATGCGGTTCATAAGCTATTCGCACATATGCCATGTATAAATTAAGGCATATAATGTCAAAAATTGCCTTAAAATAAATTGTATATATAAGTATAATCTTGGAAAGTAGAAAAAAGTCCACTTTATTTCTACCCTTACCCTAATTTCTGGCTATAATATAACTGAGGCTTATAGTTTAAAATATAGCTGCCATACCTCACCAGAGTGCACAAAATACAGACAGACACACTCGCACACAACACACACACGTATACACACACGTGCGCTCGTGCGCACCCACTCACACACACACACATATAAACACATCATACACACCAACACACGCTACTCAATCGTTTTTATTTTTTAATTGTATCTTGTCTTTGCTATGGAAGAGTGAGGCCTCCCGGTACAGGTATTTTGATGCTTACTAGGAGGTCTCCTCAACATCTCATTTACTATGCCATACTACCCACCTGCTAACCGGCTAACTTGAGGTGAAATACAAAAAAACGGTGCGAATTGAAAGCATTGAGTTAAAAAGAGAGATAATAATATTGTTCCTATAAAATATGAAGACAATTCACATTTTAGATTTGAGATGGCTCGATTTTTAAGTAAGTTTTAAAAAGGTTCTGTATTTTAGGTTTTTGTAGTTTTGCTGACATGACTTTAGCTTCAATTAAATGTAGCTCCCTCAAAGCCCCTGGTCGAATTCATTTGCCAACAAAGCGGTTTCCTTCACAGATTACATCCGCCGACCGCTCAGTGCACTTCGCTCAGCCATACATTCCATTTTCAATTCCCGCCGTTAGCCTAGACGCTTCGAAGAGAGCGGACGTGTTGAATACGCGCAGCAATGATTCCATACGATATCGTATGTAAACGTATCGTAAGTTTAACTTAGTTATTTCCGAAATGTAACTGTTTCCTTTTACCGTGAATAAAATTTAACAGTTCTTTTTTCTAAAGTGTTCTTTAATATGAATTATACAAGTGTTAATAAACGTAAAGGGGCAGTGCCAAAATAATTTTACTGTTCGTTTTTGTTTTCACTGTCGGTGCACGATGCAAGACGTTCTGAATTTTTATATTGATAATGTTTCTATGTTGAAAGTGTGCTATTTGGTACTTTTGGCAACATGTTAACGGGATTGTTGGTGTTTGTTCTTCTTTTCCTTCACGCTTTGCAATTTGGTAAGTTGAAATTTTGCGATTCTTATAATCTATTTTTTATTTTTTTTTCTACTACCAACCCTTCTAATACATTGCATTTTAAATAGTCATATATAAAGGACTCCCTACACTTTCCGATCGGTGACGGATCTGCACTTTATCAAAACTCTACAATGGGTAGATACGTAAAGACATTTTTAGTTATTCCTGAAGCTCGCTGTCTAAATTTTATAAAAATAGGCATAAAATATTTATAAATTACTAATATATTATTAAAATTATACATTTTGCGGTTGGCAATAATGACAGCTGACAATAAAACTGTATGCTAAAAAACAATTGTTGTTCGGTAACTGGATTAGAAGATGAAGGAAGTGACAAAGTACCTAAGTACTTTCTTCATCTTGTTATTCCGTCCTGTATGACCTATCCAGCCGTCAGAAGGTGTAGCGAGTTCATAAGTTATTATGTCTGCATCTTTACTTCTTTACCATAAATTTGCTAGTCATTAATGTAAAAAGAACCTACATAAATTTAAAAGTCTGAACGAGACTGGAAATTAAAACACGGGTTGGGTATCCGGTACTTGATTTTACATATGTTTTTTGCTTAGGAGCTTTGTCTGGGTTAAACTTGGTCCATATACACTGTTTTTGGATTTCGGAAATGCATTTTGAATTAATTACGATAAAAATAAATTTCACTAAAAATTGCGTATAACGAAATGCAGCTAGATATGTATTTGGTATAGTTTACGAGCGAAGCGGAGCGGAGCGAGGCGTCCCCTAGAATCTGACACTAAAAAGGATATTTAACATAGGATATTTAATACATAGGTCAAAATCTATTTTAAGAAGCTAGGTTAGGTTAGGTTAGAACATAAAAGACCATTGAGAGCCGAGCGAAGCGGAGCGGAGCGAGGCATCCCCTAGAATCTGACACTAAAAAGGTATATTTAACATAGGATATTTAATACATAGGTCAAAATCTATTTTAAGAAGCTAGGTTAGGTTAGGTTAGAACATAAAAGACCATTGAGAGCCGAGCGAAGCGGAGCGGAGCGAGGCGTCCCCTAGAATCTGACACTAAAAAGGTATATTTAACATAGGATATTTAATACATAGGTCAAAATCTATTTTAAGAAGCTAGGTTAGGTTAGGTTAGAACATAAAAGACCATTGAGAGCCGAGCGAAGCAGAGCGGAGCGAGACGTCCCCTAGAATCTGACGCTAAAAAGGTATATTTAACATAGGATATTTAATATATAGGTCAATATTCCTATGTAAAAGAAGTGAGGTTATGATTTATAAAAAAATCATTACTCGAAAACTATACTTTTCCGACAAAGGGGAAAGGTGGGGGGGCTTCCCCTACCTCCCCCCCTCCCCCCTCCCCCTCCCACTCCCACCCTCGTACGCAAGTACCGGATATCTATACTTTTACCTAAAACACAAAGCGATGTTTCGATGAGCGATAATCTTAAATATATTCTCATATTTTAAAGCGTGGTATGAATTCACCTTGATATTTTTTCTTTTATCTTTCGGCACATTTATACCTCATTTTTATCGCTCTTAATTCGTTGGGTTTTTTTTGAAATAAGAAGAGCCAATCCAGGTCGATTATGATAAGTCTAGTTTGACAAACGTATTGAAAAGGTAAATCTCCTCTCTCTCTCATACCTAATTAAAATAATAAAAGTTTATGATTTCTTCTTTAAATTTACTCCTATACGTTTAATATAAATATGAAATGCAATTTTACATTTCATAAAACATGAATAAAAGGAGTTGTTTTAAATATATTGTTGTTTTAAATTTAGCTCCAACTATTCGTACATCGTATGGATCTTTATTAACGTTTCGTAATCCATTGCTAATTCGTAAACAACTTCACGTCATCTGTGGATTATGTCACGTCATGTGTGATGATGTCGGTATTGCTCTCTATTGATTTTTGATTGGGTCGCAACTAAAAGGTTTATAATAGTTAAATATTATTATTATTATTATATAATAGACTAAGCAGCTTTCGCTGATGCGTCTATATCATTTCTTGCGCTCTTTGTCTTTTTGATGTTTATCCAGTCTATTCTTAAACTGATTCAGTGATTCTGCAGTCACTACGTCTTCAGGCAAGGCATTCCACATTTGTATAACTCTATTGCTGATAAAGTGCTTGGAAGGGGGAAATACCTTCAAATTGCTACTTCTTCTTAACTTTCTCTGCTGTGAGTTTTTCTTATATTAATTTATTTAATACATATAAGATTGTTGTTAAATCTCTGATCGTAACATTGCTACCAATTCCACAATATACAAATAAACTAAACTAAATTTAATTAGTAACTTAATAAGAAAAGATGTGGGAGGAAACACTATAAAGGCCTGACTCTATACACCTTCATAAATCCTATAGCAGTTAGTATTCGGTTTTAAGGTTTTATCCAATAATTATATCGATTCTATCAATGGAATGGTGTATCGGGGTTTTTTTATTCTATATTTATATATATATTATATTTTATCTTTTTATTTTAACTACCTTGCATAGGATATTTCATTAAATTAGGTAATTCAAATTCTTCAAGTCCTTTCTCAGAGCACCTGTTAGGTATGCGTCCAAAACTTAGATATCCTTTATCAGGAGAAAAAATAATTACTTTATTAGCTCTCTTAAATCTACACCTTGCAATGCAAGAGAATTCCGAAATCGGGAGGTGTATGGACATCCAACACAAAACCAATTCCATCCGATTTATCGGATAACATCGGAAGGTGTATAGTGTCCTTAAATAGGCAGGTGTTTTTGATCAAGCTGAAGCTATTCTGCACATTGGATCACTTACTTAACGTGTTAAGGCTGTCGTTAGGCAACGAAATGTATTTATTCATAAAGGTCATTTAGCACGTTGATATCAATCGTCGATGTGTACATTTTTAGCTTCCAATACACACACACGGTCCACGGACCAATCGCCTTTCGTAACAGCCAATATAGAAGCCTACGTAATGATTTCCAACTGCTCGATATTCATTAATGGCATAGTCGTTTAAGTTAATCGCTATTCCGTACCGGTTATTAGCGGGTACAGGTTTTTTTTTTAAATCATCTGTTTCTTAAAAGGCAAAGGATTCATAATTCGAACCTCGAAAAAAAAGTCGCCATATTGAATACCTACGTACATTCTTACCTCATTGGAAATAAAATGAATAATGAAATTTAAGAAATTTTGAAGAGTAGATAGTTTAGTCTGCTTCAATAATATTTTTTTACGTATAAGACAATTGTTACAGTAATTTTATAAAGCGGGTAAATAATTAAACTTTGATAACTATAAATTCATATTGACCATATATTTTACAAATACGCTTAAAATTCTTATTTATTTAATAAATAGTTTCCAAGAAATAATTACATTTGATATAAATGCATGTTGCATGTTAAATCTATATCCAAAATAAAATATACTTGTCGTAGTCTTATGTTGTTGTATCAAAAATTATATAGGGGAGTGCACTGATATCTATAGTACGAGTTTTTACTCAGTTTAGGTACCAGTGATTCAACCATACATAGTACTAAGCTATGATTTCTGTCAAAAAAAAAAAAAAAAATACGGGCCCATTTTCAATACACTTCAGTACTAAATGGACTTGAACGATGCCTGTAACCTGTAACACTAGATTAGGTATTTATTGAAATCAGTGCCAATAGTAGACATCCTTCAGTTTTCTAACGTAACATTTTCCTATATCGAGTGTGAAATGGAAAGCCAAAGCCACTTACAAAAACAGTTTTATCATACCCGCATAATGGGCGATTATTTGCTGTTTATAATTAACTAATTTAGCTAGTAACGGAGGCTATTACGTAAGTGTAAGCCGTTTAGTAATGTAATTAGTTCTGAAAGTAGGTAATGGAAGGGAAAAGGGAACTGATGCCCGTTTCCGACATGTCTTAACAAGTAAGCATAGACGGAATTACCGCAGGATGTTTTATTTTATAGTAATATTTGACGGGTGACGGACAGCAGATGGCCCAACTGCACGGCTAGCATGGGGAACTATCTCTTTGAGGATAGGATAAAAAATGATCTTCTCCCACAGCTTAATCAACTTTCAGAGCAATAAACGGGGGTAAACTTCTCCTATTCCATGTTCCTGTCCTTTAGAAGGTGAACACGTTCATTTTATCCCTTATCAAGGGAAGTATAGTCCCTTGAATAAATATTAATTTTAATTCAATACAAGATTTGTTGTCTCTTTTGTAAGAAATCTTTACCCTTAAAGTGGCTCCCCCCAACTATTTTGGATGCAGGGCCTGAGTCACGGGTTTTAGGATTTTCTGGGCTTTAGAATTTTATTTTTCTATCATTTTACACGCACAAATTTCGATATAATTAGAGAGATTGATTCGCCGGAGATTGAACTCTGTCCCCCCGAAAGTGAGACCGAAGTCCTATCCACTGGGCCATATGCATCATCATATCAACCAATTACAGCCAACTACAGGGCACGTTTCTCTTTTTGCAATGAGAAGAAAATAAGGCCGTAGTTTACCACTTGGCCCAATCCGGTTTTTTTTTACTTAAAACGCACACAACTAAAAAAAGTTAGAGGTGTGGGCTGGGATTCGAACTGAGCCCCCCGAAAGAGAAGTCGAGCTCCTACCCACTGCGCTAACATCGCATCTTAGCCATATATATACATGTCAAAGCCATATTCCAGCTTTCTGTATAAGAGTTTCTGAGCTAAACCGCGAACAGGCAGAGAGATGGCGGACATAAGGGTTCCGGAACCCTAAAAATAGGCATGAAATAATAAATGGTCGTTCCAAGTGGTAGTGCAGACAGACTGTCTGTTACAGTAGCAACACAGTCTTGAAACGAAATCAACTTTCATTTGGCAACCGTGTATTAAACTACAGGGAGCATACGTGGAGCTAAGAACATTTTGATCCAAGTGCAGAAGGTTTGTCATTTTGAAATGATAGATCCGCACGTGTATACATTTGAGAAAAGTCAAAGCCAGTGTTCAATCATAAAGTATTATGAACCACCTGTTTTTTTTTATTCCACTGCAAGTTAGCCCTGGATTGCAATCTTGCGCCTGATAGTTAATGTTGATGCAGTAAAGGATGGTAGCGGGCTAACCCGTTAGGGAGTATTACAGTCATATTTAAACCATACCTATAATCGGTTTCTACGCGATATCGTACCGTCTTTGTCGGTAGGGGGTGGTAACTAGCTACGGCCGAAGTCTCTCAACAGGCCAGACCAGACCAGAGAAAATTCAGAAATTATAAATTCCCAAATAGCCCTAATCGAACCTGGAACCTCCAGCTTAAAACCACAGCTCTTACTACTGAGCCGGGGATTAGTCCAATCAGGCTGTCTCTCTTAATGCTCTTTTGCGGTCTCGCTTAATACCTATTCATTTGTAATTCTCATTCAGCCAAGTTTAGGGGAAACTGTCATGGTCAATAATTCAATAAGTTAAGTACTTAATTTTAATGCATACATTTACAAGACTACGTTTAAATATATGAATTTTTAATATTTATTATAGTTTTAATTTTAATCAAAAAAATAATAAACTCTTTGATACAAAAACAGTAAATTAAAAATCACTCGTGAAGAATCCAATTTTGTGCACTATTGACAGCTGCAACTGTTATAAAAAGCTTATATATCTTAGACATTTTAGGGGACGTCCATAAATTACGTGAGGTGTTTTTTTAAACTTTCTGTCCCTCTCTCCCCCCCTGGTGAGATGTCCTGAGAATTAATTCAACCATGGGGGAGGGCCCCATCCCGCAATCTCACGTGAGATTTTTCAAAATGTGGGTTTTTTTACGTCAACGCCGCGATCGATTGTTATTGTAAAAAGAAAAAAAAATGATTTGTGCTTTTACTTACGACTAGTTAAGACCAGTAATCAATATTGTTGAGAGTTTAATTAAAAGGGTAATAAAAATGTAACAAAAAAATTCATGATATTTTCGGAGAACCCCCCTCTCTCTAACGTAAGGTTACATGAGATTTAAATAGACCCCTCCCCCCTTAAACATATCACGTATTTCATGAACGCCCCCTTATACCTATACAATTTGGCACGTCTCTGATGATCCCAGCATGCTACGATAGAACGATTTTAAATTGTCTCTATATTTTCGACAACGGAAAAATTTGAACGGATTCTGAAAAACAAAGTGGTTGGCAGCTATTTAACACTTAATTTTTTCGACTGCTATTTTTACCTCTCATTATTATTATTATTGTCACTAATTGACTTTTAATGTATTGGCGATTTTTGAATGTAACCAAATTGTCATAACTTTAGTTTGTCATTGAGGTGAATCCTCTTAAATACGTCATCATCATCATCACAATAACGGTCGATTGACTTCCACTCCTGGACATAAGTTAACTTGTAGTGTAATAAAAAAAGCACATTACTTTTTATTTATTTTTATACACAGCCTCAGCCTCAATTGTAAATAATTGACGGTCGATTGGCGCAGTGGGCAGCGATCCTGCTTTCTAAGTCCAAGGCTGTGGGTTCGATTCCCACAGCTGAAAAATATTTGTGTGATGAACACGAATGTTTTTCGGTGTCTGGGTGTTTATCTGTAGGTATATTATAAGTATTTATGTATATAATTTTGCAATTTTTCTGTATGTTTATGTGGTGTACAATAAAAGTGTATTCATACATTCATTATTCATAAAAATATATCATCAGTCATCTTAGTTCTCATAACACAAGCTACGCTTACTTTGGGGCTAGATGGCGATGTGTGTATTGTCGTAGTATATTTATTTATTTACTAAAAAAATAAAATAGGTTTTTAAACACCTTATACAATAGTTGCATAAATAATTATTATTGCTCGAAAAGTGCCCTGAATAAGCTTAACTGCAATCCGTACTAGACTTTAAGAGCGCGAGCCTTCTCGCAATTGGTCAGTTTCTTATAGCCTATTTTTTTAAGTGAAAAATTCTTTAGGCGCGTTTCGCACTTCTTGGAACCCAAAAATCACGGAACTCGCTTTCCATGATTTATATGTATACGGTGTAATTTTATTTTATTTTTGCTTTTTATGTAGTGTATTTGTACGTAGATTTAGATTTCACTTCGATGACACTATCGGCAGTCCCCAAATACTTTTTTAAATGTTTAAGTAAAACATGGGCTACAAATAACATTCCTAGTTAATCGTATAAAATGTTATCTTCAAAAAACCTGTTTGAATAGGTAGTTATTATTTATTTGATTAACATCTCTGACGTTATGTCGAGATTCAATAACCGCGTGATTTTCTGAGTAGGTAGGTACCTCAGTATAAATAAGAAAATTAAACAATTCCACATACGAGTAAGATCCGGCGCACGTCATTGTTGACTGAAGCCATCTTTATTCTTATTAATTAGATAACATGGCGGAGGTCTGTGATGTCAAACAACTCTTTCGTCCGCACTCGTTCAGCGTGGTGTACTGCCGCCTGAGCCGAGGTTCGGCCTCACATGAGGTGCCCTCAGGCCGACGACCCTTTCGCTTCTTCGAGCCCTAGGGTTCAAACTCTTCCTGGCAGTGCCCCATTTCGAGGCTCGCCATCAAGACCGCGTTACGCTGTTAAAATCATTAGGGTTAATCAGCTACAAACAATCCGAAAAAAAAAAGATGTCTAAATAAGTAACGCCTAATCTCAGGAGATTCCTAAGCACTCAACAACCGATCACCGTTAGTTATCACCTTACAGTTGGTCAAACTTTTTCTATAGAAATCGCTTGGATTTGAGGCATTCGATTTAGGCGATTCCTAGGTTTAGTGAAACGGGTTTCATAGTACTGTAATTCTGTTGCTTCATACCGAGATTGACTTTCTCGAAGCTATTATGTTTTTTCACGTTATAAGCATTATTTCGACAAGATGTAATTAAAAAATTAAAAGAAACATGATTGCCGTACCTTGTAAGAATTTACACATTACAAATCGGCAATATACAGTTGCAATATTGTTTTTTTTTCTAATTTATAGCCAGTGTCAAACGGGACAGTGGCGTGCTGAAGTGTATGCCCAAAGCCCTATGATGAAAAGTTTTTTTACCTTCATACAGTTTTACTAATACTGGAAAAAACTAAATTTGATACTGTAACGGAATTCTGTCATGTGACATGATGCAAAGGCTAAGGGCTTCGTAATATTGATGATTCTGTTTACTCACAATGTGAGTAGGCCTGTTGAATTGGAGGTCAATTGAAGAGTTCTAGGCCACTTTTTATTAATGAAGTGATCGCAGATGTACTTGGGAGGCAAGTTTTTGTGAAATCCAATTGAAGAATTACAAAACGTTGACCTTCGAAAACAGTAAATGCTGTTTTTCTGGCCCAGCTTAAAAATTTTAAATCAAAAAAAATATTTGTTTTTCCATTGAAACAAATTCAAAACATTGTAAGTGTTTACTTATGACAACCCTATAGAAGATAAAAGAACGTCACGCGCATAGTACCTACGCTACGAGACGTGTACTTAACAAAGTGACAGAAGTCACATGATTTGAATTTTGAATGTGATGCTAGGGCTGTATAGTGAAAACTATGGCAGTGGTTTACTCAAAAATTATTAGGTTTACTGTTTTACACATAAGTCTAAGAGACAGTACATAATGCATAACCGAAATAATACTTCACAGACTTTAGAGGTAAAGCCTGTGAAGTATTATTTTACGCTTTTAATTTACGCGTTTTATATACGAAAGTGTGTTTTTTGTCCTTACTTTCCCTTTGACAAAGGAAACAATGAACCAATTGGCCTGATTTTGAAAGAACGGGGAATAAAATAGGGTTCTTTATATCCCAGGAAAACAACCGGTTCCTACGGGCCGACGAAGAAGGCGGGCAACAGCTAAATTTACAATGAACCTAATAGTACCTAGAGGAAACTGACGTAGCATATGAGTTTTTATGACGTGGACCTTTTTGATAATTATAAAGATGACTTTAATGCAATTCATTCGTCTTAAGGCACAAATATCTTCAATTTGAAACTGTAATGTATAAAATAATGCTCTTAGAAATAATAATGAAGGTAACCAAAATACAAAAAGTCATCATCCATTTTTATTGTTTTTTTTTTATTTTTTCTTAAAGTGCTAAGTGTAATTTAATGTAATATGGGACTATCTGGAGTTATGAATTGAACCATCAAAATCAATCCATAATTGGCGGATTAATCGCGTAACAAAAATTGGTATAGGTTTACAAGAAATAAGAAACTTTCTCGATTTTTGAGGTCGATTATAAAATCTGATCCTCACACGAGATTTATTTGGAAGCCCTGATGAATTTATTTCAATCAAATAACAACACATAATTGCACGCAGAAGGTGACTTTGGTTGTTTTTGCAATCAAAGCTTCTGTATTCTAATCGACTGCTACACAGATCCCTACCTAACCAGTTACGCTAGCTAATCTATTTATAGTCCAACTTTACGTAAGCCATCCGACATGATAGTTTCTTGGTTAACAGAAAGTTGCTATGCGACGTGCTGACGCCATTGCCATGTCTGGAGGTTTCTTTCGCTGTATACCACCTACGTACTTATGGGAACCTATTACCTACCTACTTCTGATTTCATTTCGTACTTTTTAAAATAGCTGTTTTTACCTAATCTTATACTTCTTTACATATTATAAAACGAAGTCACTCCCTCTGTTTGTTACAATGAGTTCTTTTAAACTTCGCAACAGGTTATAATGTAACTTTTAGCAAAATATAAAGTGATTCGAGAGAATTTATATGCAGAATAAATGTATACTGAGCAATTAAAATATTTTCTTACTTGCTTCAACTGTGAAGGACAACATCGTGTGGAAGTCTGAGAGTTCTCCATAATGTTCGGAGTCTACCAATCCGCAGTTGGCCATAGTGGTGGACTACGGCCTTAAAACCTTCTCATTTTGAGAGGAGATCCGTGTTCTATAGTTGGCCGGTAATGGGTTGATATGTGGAAATGCATATTATAACAGAGAATAGCCAAAAAATTCAAGAATTGTAATATGATGCCGTCGTAACAAACATATTTTTGGACGCTAACATGCAAACCCTGGTTTTACCTTTAGAAAGATAGAGAGAGAGACAGATAGATTAAATTTTAGTCCGATATGGTATATGTTTATCCTCTACTCACAGTAACCATTTTAGTATTTTATATATTAAGTGCAAAAAATAATTATTATTTATAAAACTATTTTTAACAATACAGTTTCAAAGTAGGTTGTGCATTTCATGTAGATCAATATTTACAGGATACCATTAAAATGAATATTAAAATATTCTACATCTTAGACGAAATCAAAAAGATTCAAAAAGCGGGGGCAGATTGGCGCGACTTTATACTTCCGCTATTACATACATAATGTATGCAACATTGAACCCGTGCGAAGCCAGGTACGGGTCGCTAGTAATATTATAAAGCTGGAGAGTTTGTTTGGTTGAACGCTCTTATCACAGGAACCAGTTATTCGAATTTGAAAAAAAAATCTTTTGTTATTGATAGTTCTTTTATCTGGGAATGCTCTAAAGTATATAATAACATTACGCTGTAGCTGTAGACAGGAGCGGATCATTAATGAAAAAAAATGTTACAAAAACGGGAAAAAGGGTCCTTTTGAGAGCTTTCGATGTGTACGATGCGTAAACTGCTAAAATAATCTGTGACAGATTCTTCTTTAAAATCTATAATTAAATTGCTTATATATTTTAAGGTTGCTTCATACGCAGACGAAGTTGCGAGTGTATTACAATTTTGCCCTCATTAAAAAATGTGATATAACCCGTAACTTTTTTTTTATATGTAATAATTGACGGTCCAAGCAAATGATCCACCCGAGGATCAGTGAGAAACCACCTTCTATAAACAGTAACACTTCACAGGGCATGCGACGAGAATGCAACATGCCAGCCTAATTACACCGGCAACTGCAGCGTTCAGACCGTAACATAGCATCGTAACAACGCTGCAGAAATAACCATGGCGATAGTACTTCCCCGGACGAGCAGTATCACGAAGCTTAACTTACTTGCAGTGGAATAATACCGAATTAACGTCGCACTACGCGTCGTTTCTTGTGTCAAATTTTTTAACCTACGTATCAGAATTTAAGAGACTTTAGGCAGGCGGGTCTGCCTAAAGTCTCTTAAATATAATTCTTATTGACAGTATGCAGAATATTGCCAATAATATTGACCTGCAGTAATGGGGCAGTCAGAAGTACTAAGCTGATTGGCGTGATTCATCTGATTTGCAACAAGGCATCCATTTTAAAAGAGGCTGGGCTATATGCGCAGAAACGTGCTGTGTATGTGCCTTGTTTACGAGATCGGCGTTCTGATAGTGATCTGCCTGATCAAGTAGGAGGAAGGATAACACGCTATTATGACACTTGTGAGGATAGCGACGTTTATACGTCGCGTGCTATGCTAAATGCGGAATGTTATTATCGTGTTTATGGGACATATTCGACTATCCTCAAAGCGTGGGAAGGTATGAATGTAGTTTTACTGTAGTTTTGTCATAACTAGAGCATCTTGTGACAGTGCTGGTCCGGGGAATTACTTTCGCCAGGCTTATTTCTGCCGCTAAGCAGCATTGTTGCAATGCTGTGTTATAATCATCATCACTTTGCAGGCCCACTACAGGACACGGTCCCACAATGAGAAGGGGTTAAGGCCGTAGTCCACCACGCTGGCCATGTGCGGATTGGTGGACTTCACACACCTTTGAGAAAATTATGGAGAACTCTCAGGTGTGTAGGTTTCCTCACGATGTTTTACTTCGCAAGTGATATTTTAATTGATTGAAACGCACATAACTTAGAGAAGTTACTGCGTGCCGGGATTTGAACTCGCTTCCCCGAAAGTGGAATCGAAGTCCTACCCACTGGGCTATCGCCGCTTTAATGCTGTGTTATGTAAGGCTGCGAGGTTGTCCAATCCTACGTATACCTTGGCGCTTTAATAACTAACAATGGTGGTTGCGTAGAAGAGGTAAAGCGACGTACGGCAATAACGAGAACTACTATGGAAAAGCTGAAAAAAATATGGAGGAACCGTAACATTACTAAGGCCACTAAGATCCGACTTGTACAACCACTTGTTTTCCCCATATTTTTATACGCCGCGGAGACGTGGACTTTGCGAGAGGTCGAGAAGAGGAAAATTGATGCTTTAGAGATGTGGTGTTGGAGACGTATGCTTGGAGTGTCATGGAATGAATTTCGCACCAATATTTCCATTATCCGAGAACTGGACATCAAGCAACGTCTCTCAACATTAGTGCATAGCCGCATATTAAAATTCTTCGGTCACGTCTCTCGGAAAGACAGCAACTCCATAGAACGCCTTATTGTGCAGGGCAAGGTAGAAGGCACTAAAGCACGCGGTAGGTCACCCATGCGATGGACCGATCAAATCAAATCTTCAGTGGGAGGTCCCTTGCATGAGTGTACCAGACTATCTGCAAACAGGGAGAAGTGGCGAATGATCGTGAGGCGAGTAACAACTGCCACAAACAATGTCCCACCGTGATGACCACGACCACTCTGGCAAGAGTGTTACGACAAAGAAGAAGTATATAAGGTGGTTAAACTAGCCACGGCCGAAGTGTCCCACCAGACGTGTAACCATCTACACCAAAGTGGCAGGCACTTTGGTATTATGATGAGATAAACTGAAACAATCTCTTCCAATTAAGTAAGTAAACCACATCCGCCGCACCAAGTGTGCCAACCAACGGTTAGCCTCAGCAAGAGTCGACCTAACAGCTAACTGTCCCGCAATGTACTCTAGCCTTGAGAATCTTCACATGGGAATGAAGGCGCTCTCAATATCCACAATGCTCTGTAATCCACTGCGAAATTTTGCGGCATTATATCGCAAAGTTAAATAAAAAAAAACATTAATTTAACTTTGCATTATTTATATATTTTTTTAATTAATCTTATATCTTTAAACGAGCAATTCTTCTATAATATAATTGGAATCTCGGAATCGGCTTCAACGATTTTCATGAAATTTAGTATACTTACAGGAGGTTTCGTGGGCGATAAATCGATCTAGCTAGGATTCATTTATAGAAAATGTCATTTTATTGGTGTTTTCCGGTAATAACCGATTTGGTGCAGACGAAGTTGCACGGGTCAGCTAGTTATCATTTGGCCAAAATATGTGTGTGTATGTGTGTTTGTGTGTGTGTGTATGTGCGAACTGTTTGTGTTTTCAAACTTGAAGCTTTCCACTAGAAGTATTCAACAAAATTATTATTAAAGTAGATTCTTATAGTAGTTCGTTCAACGTTACATAATAGACAATAGCCTGCTGTGCCTGTAAATACACCGGCAACCACGCCTTTCAGACCGGAACATAGCAATGCTGCTTGGCGATAGAAATAAGCATATTGGTAGTTCCCTAAGCTACTTCTACTACTACTATACTATTATCCACTATGGAACGCAAATAAATAACAATATTAAAGATATTGTTATTTATTTGCGTGTGGATTGATTTTCTTAGAGATTAGTGCACAATAGATTTTTATAAATAACTACATTTCTGTATAACATGTCTAGACTTTTGTATATCATTGTATATCTTGTTTCGTTTGTATACCTAACTTCCTTATAATGTAAGTTTATTTTAATTGTAATGGAAGAGCGGAGTTTTCAGACACAGCTAGAGGTAATAATACTACTTTTAAAAGAAGACTTCAGCGATATAATATTGATACCAATTTGTTTCTTACCGAAATAAACTTTTTTTTTTTAATAGAATTTAGAACAAACAACGTATCCACCAATTTTTCTAACTTGTCTTATAATGTAAACTATTTTTTCATTACTACTTTTTAGTGTAAATTATGTTTAAAATATAATAAAATACATAATATAAAAAAAAACACAATAAAATCAGATTTTCTTTATGTAGGTTTGTTTTTATTATTTTATTAACAATATGAAAATAAATCTTACATTAAAAGTAACAGAAGTATTGTTTACATACAAATAAGAAAAGAAATACTTTAAGATGGTAGGTACATTGAAATAGGAAATTGTTATCTTTTACATACATGTTGGTGGAAATGTTAAATGTTATTTATATGCAAAAGTTGTTTTTTAAAAGGTTACAAACATAACAAGCCAATTTAAGGACAAGTTTTTACTGGAGTTCAGGAAGTTTGCAATTGGAATTGTATTGTTTTTATTTGCGTTGGGCATTGAATGAAGCACAACTCCGGTCGCTTGTGAATCGATTTATTTCAAGTGTTTCTTTGTATTGGAAGAATAAAACCTATGATATAAAAGTAATACGAAAGTGTGTTGGTTGATTTATCTTTCTCTCACGCAGCAACAGGGCAATGGGTATGCTGTGTGCCCAGAGAGTGGCATATACCTGTGCTAGTTTTATCCCCAAAAAAAAACATCCTCTATGTAATTCTTAGAGTAAGATCGCAATATAACAACATGTTATTAGATGGCAGATTGAATTTAGTAATACTGCCCTTTTCCTACTTTTCTCTACAATAGAATTACTAAATATACTTATAAATATTTTATATATTTTAATAGGTCCTTTAGCCTTTAAGTAATGTTATCTTAGGTTTTACTATTTGTGTGTTATGTATGCATATACGGTTCTGTAAAATGTTACTGATCAATAAAGAATTTCTTATTAAATAAACTAAATATATTACTAAAGTCAAAATTGGTTCTATTACAGCGCACTCCTCGAGCCTGCTATGCGGGCGCACCAAAGAGGTGGAGGTTGGGAACAACATCGGCGCAGGCGCAGCTCTTGCGCTCACGTTGTTGCGACCTCCCTCCGCCAACTCCACTAACTCCACCAGTTCCTGTCAGCTGCGGTTGGCGGCGCCGGACGCAGCTGCCTTCACTATCCGACTGATCGATGTTAAGGTAAGTTTTATTCTAGCTCCACTTGGCTCGCTTAGGCCAGTTGCGTGAAATTCGTAGTGCACAAAAGCACTGCCTATCCTATTTTTTTATTATATGCCATTTTCCTGCTTTACTCGTGCTTAAAAACCCTGTACACGCCGCTTTGTATAGCTGCGATATACGGCCTATACCCTTCTTATAATCGGTTTAAATGCGGCCGGAACCAAATCGCTTGGCGGTACACTTCTATGTCGGTAGGGTGGTGTATCTAGCCACGGTCTAAACCTCCCCATACCTATCTAAACGGACCTTCTACTATAAAACCATAACCTTTTAGTACAAAACCACCACGCTGCGCCGCATAAATAGTAAAAGTAGCGATTTTCTACCTAGGTTTACTTATTCCACCGCGTGAACAGCGCACTCTAGTGACAGTACGGTTTCCCAGTATTGTGTTTAGATGGCGCTGCTTCGATCTATATATTATATAAAAGAGAAAGTGTGTGGGTATGTTCCGTATAGGCTCCGAAACGGCTAGACCGATTTCAATGAAACTTTCAGGGAATCTCCGGATTGACCTGGCTGGTAATACTGTAAAGTTTGGTGACGATCGGAGCACTCCTATTTTTGTAATGTCAAACTGTCAAATAAAGCTTTTATTTACTATGATGATATTCTATTGTTGGGTGTACATGGGTGTAGATAATGATCTTCACCCGCTCGAGAAGAGAATAGAAGAGAATGAATACGGAGAGAAATAAATGATTTAATATATTATGAGACTTAAATTAAAAATTTAATGATGTAAGTTTATTGTTTAAATAAAATAAAGCAAAATCTAGCCCGGCGAAGCGGGCTGGGTACGCTAGTACCATATAAAAAATAGTTAACTTACACGCTATCGAATGAGTAAACGTAGGTAGGAAATCGCACATTTCACACTAAATAGGTTGTCAAAATCAAATTAATTCATTGATATACTTATAAATATATATATATATATATATATATATATATAATTCCTCTACAGTTAGCCCTTGACTACAATCTCACCTGGTGGTAAGTGATGATGCAGTGTAAGATGGTAGCGGGCTAACCTTTAAGGGAGTAGGGTAGTCATCCCCCTAATCGGTTTCTAAGCGACATATCACCGGAATAATAAATCGTTAAGCGTCACGTCTTTGTCAGTATGGTGCTAGACCAGAGAAAATACAGAAATTATAAATTCCCTTGACGCTGCCGGGAATCGAAACCGGGACCTCCTACTTAAATTCACACCGCTCACCGTTGCGCCCGGGAGATCGTCAATACAGTCAATCGTCGTCAGGAAGGTATCTAGATGATTATTCTTTCCAATCACAATTCCAGCCACTGATAAGTTTTAAGCAGGTCAAAGTCAAAGTCAAAAATATCTTTATTCGAGTAGGCCCATAGGTGGCACTTTTGATGCGTACATAAGAATTGCACGGTAGTGAGATGATGGCGATAACCACATTCGTAAACTTAAAACTAAAGCTACGAGGGTTCCAAACGCGTCCTGGTCTAAGAAGAAGCCCACAACAACTTAGCCGGGTGTTTTTTTTTGTTATCACCATATCACAATGTCATTTTAAATTATTAGAAGAGCAACCTGGTTAGAGCAATAATTGTCGAGCTGTAACTTGAGCTATGCAGCTGCAATAACAACCCGCGGCGGAATGAAATACGAATGGCGTGATTTGTGCCAAGTAGGTTAAGGTGCACCGGAAATTTAACCCACTGAGTGAAACGCGAAATAACTGGTGTACAATAACAATTATTACCTATTCGTTATAATATTTAAGTTAATGATCACGTAGCTTCGAACAACTAAAATGACTGACAATTTCTGTGGTATAGACTTACTAGCAGTGGCGTGCACCCAGGGTATGCACAGGGTACGCACTAAGCGGGCATATGGTATAAAATTTAAAAAATGTACAGTAGGAGTTATACAAAACTTTAAGATTGGTAATGTAAGAGTTGTAAAAAGCTTACCCTAAAGTTTTTATAACTCGTACTAGAGAGTTTCTTCATTTTATATCATCTGCATACCCTGTGCATACCCTCTATGCACGCCACTGCTTACTAGCGATATAGTTTTTGTATATGTTTGTTTTATCTACAACTAGCTGTCCCGGCGAACTTCGTACCGCGGATCTTTTTTTTTTTGAATGATGAATGTTATATTTTAATGCTTATTATCCTATTCCGGACTAAGTGAAATCCAAAAAATTAAAAATCATTAAAATTGGTCCAGCCGTTCTTGAGTTATAAATGGTTTAACTAACACAACTTCCTTTTATATATATATATATATATATATATAGATTAGCCGTTGCCCGCGTTCTTTGTATATCTATTTTTCCCATGTAAACCATCTTTTTTTCTGGCATAAAAAGTATCCTGTCACTCTCCGTCCTTTCAACTAACTCTTTGCCAAAAATCAAGTAGATTGGTTGCTTAGTTAAGGCGTAAAGGACAAACAAACAAACGCACTACCGCATTTATAAAATTAGTAAGCACTATGAACCTATTACCGACCCAATACGTAGCACGGTTCTCTTTGCAGAATCTGAAGGGTTTAGTCCACTGGCCAAATGCGGATTAGTCTCACACGCCACTGAGAACACTGTGGAGAATAAGCATGTACGTTTACTCTCAATGTTTTCCTACACCTTTACATCAAATGCTATATAATTTAAACGCATATAGGCAGAACTGAAGGAGATCGAAATATGTCACTAGGCTGTCATAGCTTCAGACAATATGTATGAGTGTTTAGGTATAGGTTTCTTATTTATATTAATTATATTATTAATAGATTCTAAGTTCGCAGACCAATAAATATTTCTGCACCACTGGTGCAGATAAAAAACTAGCAGTTCATAAATCATGAGCAAGGTGTGGCGAGACGAATAAATATTGTCCATACTAATGTTAAATATTATAAATGCAAGAGTATGCCTGTTCGCTTGATTTTAATTAGTTACCAACGGCTCAACAGCTATATTTTTTTAAATGTATTGATAGCTGAACTCACGTGGATTTTCGCCGGAGATTGCGCGAATAGTTTCGAACCTAGAGGCTTTTAGACTTAAGCTTGTTCGCGCAACGCGGCACGAGTACGGCACACAGCGCCCTAACCAAGCAACCATTAAAATTGGTATTTTGAAATTGAGCTAGTTTAGTTGAAAGAACGCGGGGAGTAACCTAGGCTACTTTTTCCCAGGAAATTCAACCGTTCCCACGAGATACAAAACCTTAATAAACGCGCACGAAGAACGCGTGACACTAACACTGAAAATAAAAAAACCTCTTACCTACCTATCTTACAATAACAAGAAGAGAAGTCGCGGATAATAACTACCTTTAAAGTAACAAAATCAGATATTTGTGCACAGCAAACGGCAACCGGCAGGTCCATCCAAAATGTTTGACATAATACATGTTATTTACCGATCGCTGTTTACATAGCTATTTCGCATTACATGCTCCGTGACTAAGTTGCGAGCATGATAAAATAATTAGTAATGTTCATGCATCACGGTATTTACCTAATTCTTATCTACCTGCGGTTGTTTAAATTGTTTAGTATAGCAATTTACTTGGTGCATTTAAATGCATATCAAAAATATCAGAACTAGCTGGGTTCAAAACCGCTGAAGCCTGAAGGGGTTTAGAGTGGACCCTTTGAAATTTAAAATGACAAAAAAAGACTATTAATATAAATTTTATAGCAACAAAAAATTTGATACATTTTCGTATAAATGAAGCTTGAATACTTAGTGCTACTACGAGTCGCAAAAAAACATTCGGCTACTACTAACTTATATTATCTGTGTATTTTTTTTATCTATGTATTTTTTTAGCGTGCAAATCTGTAATTATATGTATAGAAATGCGATGTCCCGTCACTCATTCCGTTAGGTAGCCTGGAAGAGATCACTTTTAGTGATAAGGCCTCCTTTTGCACCTATTTAATTTATTTGTTACTGTGTGCGTTTTCTATATTATGCAATAAAGTTGTTCAACTAAATATACAACTTTTATAGAAAAATGTGGGGGAACCCCTTTATACTGAATCTGCCTAACCCTCCTATACCCTCTTGAGTGTACAGCATATATATATGCCATAGCAGCAATACTAATTTTATTTAATTAATTAAAGATATTTATTTAGTTTAAACCGGTTTCACCACTTCGGAACGTCAGGCGGCTTTTTAATCAGTTTATTGCATGTGGATTAACACATTAAACTTCCACCCCGCCCGCGCACTACTTCCGCTGTCTACTGTTATATTGAACACGAGCGTTCAATCAACCCGGTCAACGCTTAGACAAAGCAACCACTCACTAATCATTTGATTGATTTCTTTACGAATTTAATTCCCGTTAACGAACCCAACAACACCGATATTACCGATTCCAAGCTATGCAGGCGGGCAGACATTTTCTCCATGGGGAAAAGACAAAATGTTTTCCGTCTTCCACAGTGTCATCCACTCTTCAAGCATGGCCGAACGGGTGGAAATAATGTCCAAATAATGTATAATCGGCGATAACATTTTGTCTCCTGGCTATGTTATCAAAATATATGTTACGGCTACGTCCTGCTTAATAATATTCAGGATTCGTGTCACCGCTTGTAGAAATTACAAAGGTGTTGTAATGTTAGCTACCGAGAAGTAGACTTTACAAGTGCAGGATCTTCAGCAAATCGAACGTGCAAATCGGAATAACACACATCATCTAGTCCAGATGATTTAAAGTGCAATTTTCCCATATCATAAGTGCATATTTCCCTGCTATGCGATCATTATATGACATTACTGCTATGTGGCCATAATGTGACCATTAACGGCACTTCCTTGTTGCAACAAACAAGTTGTGTACCACAAAAGGATTATGCAAATAGAACCGTATTAACCATTTCGAGAAACAAAAGGTTTATTACCCATGCAAATGGTCCATAGACCATAGGAAAATTGTTATGACGATATTTGTATAAAACTGGAAGATCTATTGTTGCTATGGTTCTTATATACTGCGAAAATATATTTCTACTAGCTGTTGCCCGCGACAACGTCTGCGTTTGATTTTGTTTTATGATGTGGCATTCAATTCAGTTGTAGATCTAAAAAAAATTAAAGTATGTAGTATCGCTAAGCCTTAACGGAGGGGTTTGCTGCTGTCCGCTGAGGAGATCTGTCCTGTATCTCCAACCACAGTTTGGGCAAAATTAAACACATATTATAACCTCTATAGTACAACAATAATTATTTAAATCGGTTATAATTTGTCGAAGTTATGGTGTAAAATCGTCAAACACTCATCCCCTCTCCCAAAAGAACCGAGCCTAATGTCGGGACAAAAAGTATCCTATATTACTTCTAACACTTCCAAGAATATGTGTACAAAGTTTCATGAGGATCAGTTAAGTAGTTTTTGCGTAAAAGCGTAACAAACAAACTTGCATCCACATTTATAATATTAGTAGGGATAGGGATTATGTATCGTCAATGCTGAACTAATACCCGCTTAACTAAACCTAGACATCGTTATAGGCGAGATCTTTAGAAAAAAACGTTTCAGCTACTCTTAGGTGATAACTATTGGTGAACGGTTTATGTATGCGTGGAAATCTCCTTAGATCAGGCGTTACTTATATAAGCATTGAATTGTTTGTCGTTAGTGGAAACTGGAAACGGGTATAAAGGCCTCTTTCTATGGCACGGTTTGCCAATAATCGCAATAATCGGTGAATCGCAGTCGATTGTATCAGAGCAAAGAGGAAGCTGAAGCCTTTTCTCTGATATTTTTCCAGTCGCCTCGTGTGACACTCGCTGGAAGAGGAGAAAGGTGACATCTGTTTTCTGATCTGCCGTTACCACACTGCAATAACTTATAATTCTCAGATATTACGTGCGAGAGTAAAAAAGTAAACATACCTAGATATAGTACTCATAAGACATATGTGGTATAGTTCAGTTATGTGCAATCGAGGAAGTCTCTGTAACAAAACAGTGGGAACGGAAAGGTATGGAATCGGAAATCTGAAATATTCCTTATAAGTTATTGTGAAAAATATTTAGATTCTAGTAGAAGTTTTTGCACTAAGCCCGTTCTCTGTAGTGGGGATAGGTGTGCATAGGATGCTTGACCTGGGTAGAATCCCTTTATGAGTTATGCAAAAGTTTTAGCAGTGCTTTTGTGCTTGTATGTAGTGCACGCCACTGGTAATGGGTGGATGTGACGATATTGATATTTGATTATATAACATTAATTAGTTTGTATATTTGTTGTGTGTAAAACGTAAATGATGTTAAGCTCTTTCGTTCTGGTGCCTCCTTAATCTTTCTCCTTTTTTAAAAAATCCTTTTAGAACCGAATGATTTTCTGGAATGCAAAGTATATTACTCTTCGTTCTTTCAACTAACTCTATGCCAAAGATCAAGTTAGATTGGTCGCTTAGTTGGAGTGAAGAAAGGACCAACAGGATTTTAACTAAACAGAAAAACTCATGAAAAGTATAAGTAGGTTTAAAATTATATCAGCCTTGTTATCTTTAATTGTCTTTCTAAAAATATCACTACTACAAGTATATAATAAGTATTTATACATAAGTGATAAGAATCCGTACCGTTCGTTCGTATGTTACTTTTGTTAGGTCCAACTGGTCTCAATGAAATTTGGCAGTCATATTGTATCTTAAGTACAATATGAACGTAAGTTTCTTGAAGATTGACATAGGGTATTTATCCCGTGAAAGCTTGTGGTAAAAATTACTCACGTGATTTAAAAAGTTGCGTTAGTTACCTATGCATAGTTTATCCGTAAAACTTATCCTTGTGAAATAGTTTGAATCCTGAACACATTTTATCTCCGGAAAAAAAAATAACATAAATGTGGCAGAGTTGCGGACTACTATATAAATAATTCGAAGTCATGCTTTAAATCACATGTTTTCCATTGAACATTTCATCAGGTGTTTGCTATGGTAATTAAACCATTGCTCTTATATGACATCTGCGATCAGTGTCCTAGCTATATGAATCATATTAAGGATACGCTAGCTGTAGTAGTTGCTATGCAAAGCATGTTGTATATGCCTTTTAAGGAGAAAAGCCTGCGGCTTGTTAACAATTTATTTTCAGCTAAGGAAAACTTTACTACTCTAGTCGTAGAACCTTTAGAAAAATAATACTTCATTACTAACCAAACATGAGAGTGGCAAAAACGAAATTAATAACTTTTAAATTAAGATAAAATAAACAGGAATTCAGTAAATTAGGTGTTTTTGTGCGATTTTGTAATTTTACGTTTACCAGTTTATTTATGTTTCAAATTTTTTTAAGGAAATTAGATAGTGTATTTCTAGGGTATATTAAACTTTTAATGCGAAAATAATTCTACTATGTAAATATAAATTTCAATTATATTTTGGTACAAACAAAAAAGTGACAACTAAATAAAATCCAAAACATTTTCGAAACCACCGCAGCGAAGGATACTTAGTACCTAACATGCTGGAACCATTAGTCCTTTGAATGGCCAAAGTAAACTGACTAACTTACTAACTCTAAATAAATGTCATTTTACAATAATTATTGGTAATTTGGCTTGCCCCTACCCCTAAAAGGTTATGCTGCTGCCATCATGACATTCTGCTAGCATGGCTAGCGTGAGCAAGAGACATTTCCTCCGCAGGGAAAGGACAAAATGTTTATCAACTCCTACAGTTTTATCCACGCAAACGTGGGGAAATGATGTACCTAATAGTGTTAACCGGGGTAAAGGTCGCAATTCCCTGGTGCCTTGCTTGAACAGTCTAAAAATTTTATCCTCTGCCTCTGCAAATGAAAAAGCGGTCAAGGCTATCTGAGGATTATTAAAAAACATTTAATAGTATAAGTTAGTAGACAAAAAAAACAATGTTGCTTAGTTTACGATCTATATTATTAAACTGTACAGTGATCACCTGATTACCTACCTATGAAGAAATGTTGGGCAGCGCTACCTTATTCGATGTAATACACGTATCACATGTTTTATGCACTAGGTACATTCTTGTTCGCTAAGACAAGTCTGTGATAAAATCTTTTAATAATTCTCGAACGAGAGATAGAAAAAGTATTTAAAACTTAACCTATTAGTTACAGACATCTAGAGATTTTATTTATACGGAATGAAATTTTGAGATTTTTTCAGTAGATTTTAGTATGCTTTTTGTGACAGAGCTCGTCCGGGGAATTTCTCACAAATGTTACTTAATGTCCTGAAACTAGATACAAGATTTTATTTTTACGGAGTGAAATTTGGAATTTTGTCAGTAGGTAGTAGTTTTTACTATGTTTTTTGAGACAGAGCTCGTCAGGGTATTTCTTACAATCAGTAGGTTACTTGATGTCCTGAAACTCCACTGAGATTACTAAGTACTACCACCATGCTTATTGCTGCCGCTAAGCAGCATTGCTTTTTTTATATATATTAATAGCGGGCAAACGAGCAAGTGGGTCACCTGATGGTAAGTGATCACCGCCGCACATAAAAAAGCTTTGCTTAGCGGCAATTTCAATGCTATGCACCGGCCTGAAGGACGTGGTTGCCGGTGTACTTACGGGCATATGAGGCTTAACACCCACTCTTCAGGTTGATGGACACAGCGGCAGCAGAACGTGTTCCTCGCATGCCCTGAGAAGTGCTGCTCTGTTTACAGGCAATGGATTTCCACTTGCCATCAGGTGGCCATCCACTCGGTCTGTCAATTATTACTATAAAAAAAGATGTGACAGCATTTAGGAGAAATATCTGTTTGGCATAGAAAGTTTTGTAGGAATCATTAGCTGTCGGTTTTAGTCAGAATAATCTGCATAGTTATGAGAAGGTAAATGTCATGTTATTCATGTATTGAGAATGAAACCTGTTCTTGTTATAAAAAATAAGTTTTTTTTAATTCATTGATTTGAGAAATAATTTTTGGAAATCTGGAAATCTTGCAATATGATTAAAAAAAAAACAAACAGACTTATTACCTACCTGTATTCTCATTTTATTGCTTAACAAACAAAGTTATTTTTTTTTACCATATTACATTGTATGTGTGTTTGTCACTGAGCATGGAGAGTACATGCCCAACATCTCTGAAAATCACGACTGGTCAATCAACCCAGTCAACGATCACCCAAGGAAATTTGTCAATTATAGCATACCTTAATATACTTATATATTTTTCCCGATACCGTTTTCAAAAAAGCTTTTAATTTTGACCTCATCCGTAAAGAACTTAAATATTAGATCTTAATTTAAATATTAATCAATTAATGCATATGATTTTAACCAGTCCGCACATTCAACGTCAACCTATCCAGCCAACTGAGCCAGCATGGTGGATTACATCCTTAATGAATATTTTAATGAATTCTTAGTTTTCCTAATCATATGGTTGCCTGGAAGAGATCGGTAATATCTAATCGGTATACTAAGCGGTAAGGCCGCCTTTTGTATCCTTCTTTTTAAGTTTCCTCTTGTAGTATCTATTTTGACGGCCGATTGGCGCAGTGGGCAGCGACCCTGCTTTCTGAGTCCAAAGCCGTGGGTTCGATTCCCACAACTGGACAGTGTTTTTCTGTGGTTGGGTGTTTATTTGTATATAATAAGTATTTATGTTATTTTTATAGATATTCATCCGTCATCTTAGTACCCATAACACAAGCTACGCTTACTTTGGGGCTAGATGGCGATGTATGTAGTGTATTGTAGTATATTTGTTATTTTTTTAGGCGTACAAATAAAGTGTATAAATAAATAAAATAATGAATATACCTATCGCCTCGTACAGTTCAGCAGTAGTTACTTTTAATGAACTAGAATAATTACAATACGGCGGGGTCGCCGGCTGACTATTAGCCGGATAAACGAGACGATGACCCTGCATTGTCGTGACGCTTTTATCTTGACGACTCTTGGGAGTGTCCGGCCCTCGTTCAAACCTTGACAGCTGACAGCTTTATTAATTGAACTCAGAGCTAGACACAGTAATCCACACCGTGAACCCACTTCATTAATTGACACCGCTTAATAAATCGAAGATAATGATACTGATAGTGGACGTAAAAACAACAGTTTTGATAGCCCGTAAAAATCTATAACCCATTACCGGCTTACTACAGGTCACGGGTCTCCTCTCAGACTGAGAAGGGTTAAGGCCGTAGTGTACCACGCTGGCCAAGTGCGGATTGGTAGACTTCACACGCCCTTGAGAACGATATGGAGAACTCTCAGGCATGCAGGTTTCCTCGCGATGTTTTCCTTCACCGTTAAAAACAATTGATAGTTCAATTGCTTAAATTAAAAATGCACATAACTCCGAAATTTATTGGTGCTGGGCTCGAACTCTGCCTCCACGAAAGGAAAGCCGAAGTCTTACCTACTGGTTCATTATCCGTCCTTTATATTTAAGGTAATACCTCTAATCGGTTTTTACGCGACATTGTACCGGAAAGGTAAGCTACCTTTCCGGTACAATGTCGCGTAATGGCGGCCCGTCTTCATCAGTGGGTTGGTAACTAGCTACGGCTGAAACCTTGGACTAGACCAGAAAAAAATATTCGAAAATTATAAATATCCAACTTGCCCTCGCCTGGGTTCTAACCAGGGCCTTCCACTGGCAAGGCCAAAGCGCTCATCACTGCGCCAGAAAGGGCGTATGGGGCTTCGTCTTCACTGTTCGAATTCCAGCACGCACCTTAAACTTTTCTAAGCTATGTGCGTTTTAATCAATTAAAATATCACTCGCTTCAACTGTGAAGAAAAACATCGTGAGGAAACCTGCATACCTGAGAATTCTGCATTCTGAAAGGTGTATGAAGTCCACCAATCCGTACTGGGCCAGCGTGGTGGACTACGGCCTTGACCCCTTCTCTTGTGGGAGGAGACCCATGCTCTGTAGTGGGCCGGTAATGGGTTGATATGATGATGATATAGTGGACCAAGTAGTTCATGTCCAACCGACATGAAAACACACACATACACCCATATTTACACAGTACACACAATCGTTAAAATCTTGGCTAACAGTCTTGTTGGACTACCAATAAAGACATGTGGTATCCATTCCGTCGTAGATAAAAACTATCGACTTACAAATAAGTTAATCTATCTAACTTCCATTTGCAGAAACTTGTTATGTTGTGTCTGCTATATAAAGACGCGGGAAAACTAGACGAGCATTTTATGTCTGTGAGTCAGGCTTTTAATCAACTCAGTGTTTCCCGCGACTTTTCTCTGTATCATTTCTGATAAATAAACTTTTACCGTCACATCGTGATTTTTAACCGTCGACATCGACAGCACCATAATGTATCCGATTTAAAGTAACTTAGTGTCCTGGGCCACAACCACAAAACGCCGCGGAAGGCATATTTTATCTCTAGTGAGCAGTTAATATTTTTAGGGTATAGCGGCCACCGGCGTCAGCCGTGTACGTCGAATCCATATCTAGATCTCCTAGGTCATGCACTCTTGGCAGAGTGGTCGACGTTGACGATGATACATTTTCTTTGGCTACAGCAGCCCCCGCTATTCGCCTCCACTTGATACAGTCTTCATGGTTTCAGGAACTGTTTGTTTCTATGGAGGTTTGTGTTGCAGCTTTTATTATGTCTGTCCAACGCGTGACCGTTTGCCTTCCACTTTCGCCTGGACAACGAATCCATATACAATGTATGAAATGTACAGATTATATGCGAGAAGCGGGGCGCGGCGTATCGTAGTTGTGGCCAGTGAACCGTGTGTCACTAAACAATATTCCAATTAATTGAATTTTACTACACTAGTAATAAGAAAACTAAAACACAGTTGAACACATAAAAAACCTATTCTAACGCTTTCTTTCTGTTGAATCCCGCCACAGCACCGCACTGCTGACACTCTATATAGAATGCTTCTTACTACATCAAACTATAATTTTATTTTATGTTTTACCAATACACGACAAATTGTCTGGGCCACTATTGCTCGAAGAAAAACAAGTCAACGTTTATAATTTTTTTTTACTATTACCGATAGTTAATAAAAAAATAAGGTAGATAAAGTAATAGTTTAGGTAGCCCGTCAAAATAATAAAAATGAAATAACGAATTGATGACCTTTTTACGGAATTGGGACAAGGTCCATAGTCCATAGCGACCCTTCGTGCGACTACCGCATTTTAATACAAGGTTGGGTAGGAAACAGAAATTAGGGCGTAATGACCTTCGTACTGTTACTTTTATTACAATAAAATAAGAACTATGTTCGAAGCATCGCTAAGTGATCAAATCAGAACTGAGAATCCTTAAAAGAATCTGAGTTAAAGATGAGGCAGTTTCATTTAAAAAATTAAAATATTGACTAATTTATAATTATACTAGCCTTCGACTTCGACTGCGTTTGTTTTATTTATATTATAAATTTTTCAATTTACACAATAAACAATATCTAAAAATAACTGTCTAATGAGACTCAGCTCTTTATGTATTTAGGATAGCTAAGCCTTAAATGACCGGTTTGCTGCCGTCCGCTAAGGAGTTCTGTCTTCTATCTCCAATCATCATTCATTCATCATTGAACACGAAATTTGGGCAAAATTAAACAGTTATTATAACCTCTAAAGTACAAAAATAATTATTGAAATCGGTTATTATTTGACGGCGTTTTGGTGTAAAATCGTCAAACTTTCGTCCTCTCTCCCAAAAGAACTGAGCTTAATTTCAAAATTAAAAGTATCCTATATTACTTCTAACACTTCCAAGAATATGTGTACAATGTTTCATGAGGATCGGTTAAGTAGTTTTTGCGTGAAAGCGTAACAAACAAACTTACATTCACATTTATAATATTAGTAGGATAGGATAGGATAGGATAGGATTACAGTGACTTGAAGAAACACTGAAAATGCGCCATATACGCCATTCTGATAACCATCGTAAGTGCCCAAGACGGCACTATATCCCCTCTTGATTAAAAGGGCTGCCTTGCCTTCCAGCAGGTCCATAATTATATTATATATCCCCGGACAGAGGATATAATTAACGTGTCCACCTGCTAAAGCACGGGAACAGATAATAGGAGAAGTTTACCCCTGTTTATATATTTTCAAATGACAATGTGAGATGGTAATAACAAAAAGAACACCCGGCTAAGCTTTGTTGTGGGTTTCTTCTTAGGCCAGGGCGCGTTTGGATCTCTCGTAGTTTTAAGTTTACGAATTTAGTTATCGCCATCACTACTCACTGCTATGTACACATTTTGTATATAATAAACGCATCAAAAGTGCCATCTATGTGCCTATTTGAATAAGACTTTGACTTTATTATCACGCATATATTATTTGGATATTATTTCCACTCGTGCGCCAGTGCTCTGAGAGTTGATAAAGCTGAGGGAGAAGATAAATTTTTATCCATTCCCCGGGGATATTGTTTTCTGGCATTGCTGGCCGTGCTGGGTTGCCTGTGGGGCAAATAAGCTCTTGGGTCACCACAGGAATGGATCAATATTTTTGACACAATATTGTAGTCATAATATACATATATTTATATATATCATCAAATGCCTTACTGGTCCAGTAGCAAGTTTTGGTATTTTCTTTTCGAGGTTTTCCGCCAAGAAATTGTCAGGACCAGCCCTGGGTTAGGATATTATCGCTATACGCCCACGTGCCTTACGCTCCAATATTTTTCAATAAGTAAATATTATGTAATCTAACACCTATTTTGACTAGTATTCATATATTACAAATGTATTTTCAGTGGTATTCTAGGCCAACGGCATTATTGTTCTTATTACGATTTAATTTACATTGTTATTAAAACATAATTAAATATAATTAGGTTTTTCATTAGGTAATTACATTCACTAAATCATCGGTAGGTACCTACCGATGATTTTAACTAAAGAGCAGTTTGTTATTCATAAATGATTTAATAATTAGACATACCTATAGTTAAATGCAATTTCTTATCAAACGTTGAAATTACTTTTTTTCTTATAAAATCTATTTTTATCGTTCAAAGTACTTGATATATTACAAAGACGCGTCGTAACTTAAGTATAATTGTAGTTGCGTATTAATTACATGAAATCTTATTAGGGTTGTCAACACTATAGGACATTTAAGGAATTATCCGTTTTGCATGCTAAGAAACCAAATAAACCAACTGTGGTTTATTTCGGACTTAATTTAATTTGTTAAAGATAAATTAATAAATAAATATCATGAAAAAAATTTATTTTAGATTTTTTTTAAATTTATCACATTAATGTAGAATTAGATGCAAACGTAAAACCTAAAAGTAGTATTACCTAAAACCTATTTAGTATTTGGTATAAAGTCTAACGTTAACATTTCATTGATTTGCTGTTGCACGTGAGACTGTTGATGACTGTTGAGAGTCACTGAACGTGACACCCAACCGCACTGCTTATAGCAGTTTCATGTTATTTCCCTAGGTACAACTGTATCGTGTAACCATGGACGTAATAACGGAAAAGTTGAGAAGCCTTTTAATATGGTATTGCCTGGGTTGTCACAGTTTAGCTATCATACAGTTAGGAAATGCCTGTTAATATATATAGTTATATTTGCGGAATTTTTAAGGCATACTAGGGCTGTTCATCCTGCAGGCAGACACATTTCTCTCCCCGGGGAAAAAATTCTCTTCAAAATCTTCTCCACAGCTTTATCAACTCTCTAAGCATTAGCTAACACATAAAAATATTTATACGTGTTATAATAAACGAGGGTAAACTTCTATTCCCTGTCATCTAGTAGATGGACACGTTAATTTTTTGCCTTGTCAGAGGATATAATTTTTGTCTACTGTCTATACTTGCCGTGCTGGGGCATAGGTAAAGGTAAGTTGTGGACACTTTGAGTGCAACAAACAAACCAAAAATAGCCTACCTAATTTGCCAATTAAGTCGAACGTCTACATACTGAACGTGAAGTCTTTAATATTACAATCACAGTCAATAGCCCTCTCTAATTTCTATACCGTGGGAATTAAAAAAAATCCAGAAGTATTCCTTGTATAGGTACGTAATAATCGGAAATTATGCAATGATTATGGGGCATTAATAAGAACTCAGTGAGCCATGTTACAGAATATTATAAAAAAAAACGTCTATAGGAATACTATTTTCAATTTCACGATTCAAGGTGAAGTATTACCTTTAGCTATTGAATACTTCACAGAGTATGTTCAAGAACTTTTATGTAAGTTCGTAGTGTTTTTTTATAGTTAGGATCGTTACGATTTACGAAGCCATATGTTAGTCTAACTGTTCTAACTTTCTAAGGATTCTATCGTGATAGCCGCTAATGTATTGCTGACTACAATTTGGTTTAATGTTAGGTATTTTAGATCTAAACTTTATCGATGATTTTCCTTTCAAAGTCGTATCTTGATGTAGGTTATAAAAAACGTCGTGATTGACGCAATCTTTCCCGGGATAAAAAGTAACCTAGACTGCTCTTCGCGAAGTTCTGTTGTCTAAACTTGGCTCATAATACAAAGCTTGGATCCTAGACTGAGATAGGGTATTTTTTATCCCGGAAGAATAACAGGAAGTACAAACCTAACGGGTTCATAAAACATTGTTACTTTGTAGGGTTGCCAACTTCTTTTAATCAACTTGAGTATTTCACAGAGGATACAAAAAGAGAAAAAACTAATAAAAATCTTCTTTACTTATGACAACCCTATTGAAGACAAAAGACCGACACCCGCATAGTACCTACGCTACGCGTTCCTAATAAAGTGACACGAACCACACGATTTTAGCATGAGAATGTGGGTTGAATCTGAATTTTTTCAGTAAAAACTATGGCAATGGTTTACTCAAAAACTAGGTTTCACAGATAAGTTTCATAGACAGTACATAATCGCAAGTCGCAAAAGACAAGATGTCATACGTATAATTGTAATGATTTTTTACGGCTAATTTTTCGAGAGTGAGTTTATGTGGTTAGTTGCCATAGATACGATATCACCACAAACAACGAGCTTAGGAAGCGGAACGGCTGTTTGCCGGCTAAGTGACCAGGTATTAACTAACGCCCACATCAATATACATGTCCTCATGACCACAAGGGGCCTGGATGTTACAGTCCCTATTCATGATAGCAAAAACTTGTTCAATCACTGGCAAAATTGGAGATGGAATGGAATATACAGATGGAATGGATAGGTACAAAACAAGTTCCAAGGAGCCACTCTACGAAAAAGTATTTCTAACAGAAAGTTAGAAACTGGCATGCGAAGTTTTGGTGGTAACTGTCAAAAGGAGGTTTAAGGCAAAAGAGCAATTTCGGGCAGACGAAGGAGATTGTTTTTCATAAGTATTCTATTGGCGCAGTTTATTTACTACATTTGCACTCTAAACACTTTAGCGACTTTGCCCACGTAAGAACTGTGTGGTTGTTCCACACAAACGCAGATATATAACTAAGCTGATCCCTTTATTAATTTTTGCACAGACATAGACACAGTATATTCCTTTGCATTATAAGCTACAGGAAAAAAAATATAAAATTAAAATTAATTGTTAGCGAGAGAAATAATTGCAATGAATTTAATTGCATTATTATCCATATTTCTAGGATATACATTAAGATTGCTGTAAATTTTTGAATTTAAAATAGGTTTATGTAACAGATTGTAATAAATGTATGATTATGATATCGTCACCACTTAATGACGTAACATTTTTAACGAATTGGGTACGTTTTAACCAATATTTATTTATACTCAAATTATTTATTTTATTTTTGTCTGGAATGACGGCAAATCAGCAAACAACAAGCGGGCCGTACAAAAGTAACAACTTATAGGTACTTGTAAGACGTCCCTGTATCCGACACTCTTTTGCACTTAACGTGTCTTGAGTTTGTGGCCAGTTTTCGCTTTTTATGTCGTTAACGTGTCTTTGTTATGTGATATCACCATCACTGCGGTAGATACCTACCTACTAAGACAAAAAAATAACAACAGAGTCTAATTACACATTGATTTAATATGTTACCATTCTAACCTCATTTATTTAAATCCATCGATATGAATTCAAGTAGCTATATAAATCTATAAATTCTCTGATAAACTATGGTTAACATGTTTTCCAAAGAAGATCTAAACACAAACAGAGAAAATACCGCACAGATAGAAAATTAAAAATATTAGTCTGATGGAGGCTACGGCGTTTGCTAGATACCACCAAAGACGTGTCGCTACGCGCGATTCAGATTTCCGGTTCGGTATGGGTTAATATAACTGTCATAACCCTAACAGGTTAAGCCGTTAATATCTTAGACTGCATACTACTTATACTTACCAACAAGGCTGCAGATTGCAGTCAAGGGGTAACTTGTATTGGAATATAAAAATTTGAATATAATTGAAAAAGAATATGAATTTATACTTTAAATCAAATGCACAAACGGCGCAATTATTAACATAATTTTTGTTGGCATCGTCTGAACAGAAGACTTATAGTTAACTTTATCTCACAAATTGCAAATCAATGAGTTACAGAGAAGAAATTAAAATTCCTCGACTCGTCCACGCAAAAAACTTAAACGCGCGAGCTAAAAAGGTTCTACATAGATCTAAAATTGGATATCACTAGCGTCGAGGCCTCGGTAGCAAAACTTGATGGCGACTCGCCGCGCAAGTTCTGAGGTCTGAAAATAGCTTGAGATTCCGCGACTAACGGTGCGCACGCGCAGGGAGCCACGTACGCTTTTCTCCTTTCGCGTTCAACGTAATTTACACCTTGGTGAGGCAAAGTAGGATGGGTTTTGCAAAGCAAAAAGTTTAAAGGCTGCAAGACAAAATTGTGCAATACAATTTGAGTTGATTTTTTAGTAAGAGCTGCTGCCACCAAGCATAAGTTTTCCTTCTGTCTTCTTTGTCTAAGTAAGCTAAGTAGAATCTAAGACTATTTAATTTCAGAATCAAGACAGACGAAAGTCCATCCCCCCCACCCCACGAGGTGTCTGTCCGGCATATACTTAATATTACGTCAAAATTCAAAATTCATTTATTTCAATAAGGCATAGTAAAAGCACTTTAGTAAACGCCAAGTATGTCTGTTTGTAGCGACTCTACCACTGCACCGGTTCGGAAGACAGATTCTACCGAGAAGAAGCCCGCAAGAAACTCAGCAGTTGCTCTTTTCCAACAACATGTTACAATTTAACAATCATTGTTCTATGATGTGTGAGATGAAAACGGAGCGGCTTGCTTCCAGTATGCAATAGTATAGTAACCTAGATGTATTAAATCTGTTTTCTTCTTTAAACTTGTACGTAATGTAGTGTTAAATCTAATATCATGTTCTAAAAGCATACTCAGGCCCACAAAGGTGTTCGGCACTTTCCTAAGACGATGTGCTGATATGTCGATTGTTAAAGTCCAATTTTTTTATAAATATAAATGTTCGTCGCTACAGGCAGCTGTGGGTATGGAGAAAAACTACAAGTTTGGTCTGGGATATAAGGAAAACGGCGATTAACGGCTAAGTGGATTAGCAATTAAATAGATAAACAATTAAAATGTGAGAATGTTATTACGTTCGTACATACACAAGTTAGATAACTACTACGGCCTCGTCAATAAACTATAGGTCAAGGGTTAAAATATTTCTGATTGGGTTTAGGAAATGATATTTAAATTAGCGACGTCAAAACCATTGAACCTATACTAAATACTAACTATAAAAAGAGAAAATAAGTAAGTAATTAAAAATAAGTAAAAGAGCAATTAAGTAATAAATCAGGAATACGTAATACGTATGTATTCCTATTTTTTTGACGGCCGAGTTGCGCAGCGGGCAGCGATCCTGCTTTTTGAGCCCAAGGCTGGAAAATGTTTGTGTAATGAACATGGACGTTTTCCGTGTTTGGGTGTTAAACTGTATATTATAAGTATTTATGTATATTTTTTATTCAAATATTCAACATTCATATTAGTACCCATAACACAAGCTACGCTTACTTGGCTAGATGGCGATGTGTGTATTGTCGTAGTATATATATATATATATATATATATATATATATATATTTTTTTTTTCCGAACACACTTTACATTAGTTCCTAACGCAGCGAATTTTAAAGATACTTTCTTGGATATTGCAATATACCCTATAGTTCCTCTGGCCCTAATCTTGTTGGTTTATTGGAATGATGGTAACAAATTGATGACAAAGATCGACATTTAGCAATATTTTCACACCTTTAGTTGGTCTGACATCGAGTATTCATGCCTTTATTTCGTTTTGTTTATTCATAATATTTCTTAGAATATTACAAAATCTTTGGGGCCTTGAGGCTTTGGCCTTGGTAATTACCACCCTACCGACAAAGACGTGCCGCTAAGCGATTTAGCGTTCCGATGCGTTATCGCGTAGAAACCAATTAGGGGTACGTCATCATCATCATATCAATCCATTACCGGCCCACTACAGGGCAAGGGTCTCCTCCGAAAATGAAAAGGGGTTAAGGCCGTAGTCCACAACGCTGGCCCAGTGAATTGGTGGACTCCACACACCTTTGAAAACATTATCTAGAACTCTTAGGCATGCAGGTTTCCTCACGATTTTTTCCTTCACCGTTGAAGAAGGTGATATTTTAATTACTTAAAACGCAAATAACTTAGAAAAGTGAGAGGTGCGGCCGGCATTGGAACTCGGCTTCCTGAAGTGAAGTCGAAGTCCTAACCACTGGGCCATCACCGCTTCGTTTTAAGCATCATGTGTCGGTAATAACACTGGCAACCATGTCATACACAGTGCCAAGGGTTATCTACCGTACCGTACCGTAGGTAGTAAACCTCACACTTTGCACTCAGACCGGAACAAAGCAATAAGAATGCTGGTAGTACTTCCAAGGACGGGCTCCTTTAGTACTTAGAAATGCTGGATAGAAGCAGGCGTTACTTTGCGGAAATCCATGGTATATTATGAAAGTTAAGCTTAATTCGCTATACTCCGCGAAAAGCAGGGGAAAAGCAGGAAGGGAAATTTGTCTGCTTTTCATGGAGTGTAGCAAATTAAGCTTAATTTTCATAATATACTTAGAAATTCCACCATTGATTTGCACCATTATAAACTCGCATTTTAATAAGGCAAAGTTAGACGTAAAATACGATAACGTACGAGGACAAATAAATTCATTTGCGCAATGCAACACAGTTCTTCGAAGCAATTTGCAAAGATTTCGCTTTCGAGAATAACCGATGAGCGGTGGGAATCGAGACGGCCTTAAAATTAATCTCAATGATGACATTTTCATGTGAAAACCTTTGTGTGGGCTACACGTTGGTTTCGAGTTTTTGCACGCTCCGCCTGCGCAAAAAATTCAGAGAAGTAAAAAATGTGTGGGATTTTAACTTACCGTTGCGCAGACGTAATCTATTTAAATTGATGTATTTCTTAACGACAAGCCTGCTTTTTTTTATATTAATAGCGGGCAAACGAGCAAGTGGGTCACCTGATTGATCACCGCCGCCCATAAATCTGCAGCACCGATGCGTTGCCGGCTTTTAAGGAATTTGTTTATCCGTTGAATTTGTTTATTATTGTGCTTGGAATCAGGCTCTCATATCTACAAGATAGAAAATTTAAAAGATTGTTAACTGTAAAAGATGTTGAAAAAGAGCAATCTGCTCAGTTTATTGCCGGCTCTTCTTGGTGGAATCTGCCTCCCTGCCTTCCTTCTATCTGCAAAGAGTGTTTACAAATTGGGCCTTGTAAAGTTTGAAATAAATTTTGAATTTATTAACATTAATAGCATGAAACACCAATTGATATTGATTCTTTATTTTTTGCTTGCAATAATGTCAATTGAATTTTATGTTCAGTGCAATAAAATTCCAGTAAAATTATCTTATCTGTCATGACTCCTCTGTCCAGGCTGAGAGATAAGGACATCATTGGCAATCTGTGCACCAGAATAAGTTGAACGTTAGAAGCAAAAATAAACTTGCAGTGCAGTACACTAGACTACACAAAATAAGCAATTCATTTAAAGGAAATTGTATACAATTTTACAATAAATTACCGGTTGATATCTTGGAGATGTCACTAAAAAAGTACAAAGTTTGTATTAAGCGAAAGCATATAGAAAAGTCCTATTATAGTATAAAGGATTACGTAAACGATAAAAAAGCTTGGGTGTAAACAATTGCTCTAACCAGGTTGCTTCTTAAATATTTTCTAATGACAATGTGAGATGGTGATAACAAAAAGAACACCCGGCTAAGTTTGTGGTGGGCTTCTTCTTAGACCAGGGCGCGATTGGAACCCTCGTAGCTTTAGTTTTAAGTTTACGATTGTAGTTATCGCCATCACTACTCACTGCTATGTACACATTTTGTATATAATAACGCATCAAAAGTGCCATCTATGTGCCTATTTGAATAAAGAAATATTTGACTTTAAGTACTAAGAAAAAAGACAGTACAATGATTATTAATACTTATTCTGGTGCACAGCTTGCCAATGGTGTCCTTATCTTTCAGCCTTATCTTAAGAGATCTTTGTGAAAAGGGAATCACTAATTTAATTCCTGACAATATCTCTCATCATCATCATCCTATGATAATTAAATAGCTTAAATTTAAAACGCACATAACTCCGAAAACTCGGTCTTCACGAAAGGAAAGCCGATGCCTTACCCACTAGTCTATCCCCGCTTACTTACGCTCATAATAAACTTTCCGATCTCCATTAAATGTCTATTTCCTTAATTTTTTTTTTCTTTTTTTTTTTTCTCCGTTTCATCTACAATCAGTCGAGAGACTATAAGTAGATTTTTTGAATTTCTTATTGACTTTGACAGTTATGAGTGCCAGTGTCCTCAAGTCTGTACAGTATCGAGCACTTCTGCCCGCTTCAGACGTCTGGTTCTTTCCACAGTCAGTAGGCTGTGTGCGGATTGGGGTATTTTACCAAGCGTTCCCGATATTTAGGGCTATAGCTATCAATTTCATCGATTACTGTTGGCACTCCTAAGTAATGATGGATATTTCCTTAATTGAATACATTCAGGAAATGGTGAGGTGACATTTAAATACGCCTATCAAAAGTGCTTTTAAATCGTACCGACGTATTTTTACGTTACTGTTTGGTGATGGTGATTTCACTTCTTAATTTAAAACAAACTCAATAAAAGGAGTTTTTTCTAAACGCATAATATTAACTAAACTGTGAACTTATTTAGAGGCATTTCAGAAATGTTATTTGGTGGTACAGTTGCTTAGAGTCATGTCTAGGTACTTACTATAATGTGTTGCAAAGTAAGTTTTTTTTTTTTTTTTCTTAATCTGGGTTCAAAGGAATCTAGTCAACATAGATAAAAATAACATATGTTTTATGACATCAAGCCTTTATTTGATACATTGATAAAGTTGAATCAAGACAATTAGAAACACAACCTTTATGATTTTGCTAAGTACCCAGTAAGTACGTTTTAAGTAACTAATCGAGTTCTGTTTATAGTTTCCACAAACATGTTTTTCTTACGTGTTAATAATAAAGTAGATACCTACCTACAATAGATTACGCAAATATTATAAAACCGGTTTAATACATTCTTGGCTTGACTAACCGCGATAAAATTAACTGCTACCGTATTCTTTAACTTTGTAAATAGGTTGCCAACCGGTTGTTTTTTACAAAACGCATTATTTGACAGAGGCGGTTGTTAACTCATCGTATGTTTTGCATTGAGATTACAGATAACTAATTGACAACAAGTGTCAGAAAATATACAGTACCTTCCTGATGTACCTTGCGACTTCGTATATTCGCTCGTATTGCTTAATGTTATTTTTTTTTATCGTTATTGCAAGAGATGTTTCGCTGGGCGAATATGCCTCTCTGTCTCTGTAATGTACACTACATATAGCAGTAGCTAGGACTGTCATCGAGAGACGAATTAAGCTTAATGTTATAATATAGTTTATAGCCTTCCTTGATAAATGAAATGAATATTCCAATAAAAATTAAAATTCGAACTTGTGCTTTCTGAGATAAGCGCATTCAACCAAACAAACTCTTTAACTTTATAATATTGAGTATAGACAGGCTGGCCAAGCTATTATAGGTTACGTAGGAAAAACTATTAAGTCAGATTTAAATCAATTAGGGTTATGCGTCTTGTGAAAAAGCAGCCTTATTCTGACCAAGAACAAACTACGTATGACTAAACTTCGAGAAACACTTATTGTCTCCATTCTCAATGAATCCAAACCTCATATTGTACTTTAAAATCTTAATTTAAAGTTGTTTGTCAATTTCCATTCACTTGAGCAAACAACGTGGGAAGAGGTACGCGTAAAACATTACAACTGTAGTAAAACCTTAGTGCGAGAGGCTACCGCTCGTTATTAAGTATGGTTTTCGAGTATCGAAACATTATAAACAGTTAAATTTACCTAATACCAGTGGCGTGCAGCTCATACATGCACAAAAAGGGGAAGGATTTTTCCTTCATAAAAAAGGAAGATGGCATAAAATACTCTGGTCAAAACCCTGTGCACGCCACTGCTTTATTTACTTACTGTTGGAACGATGCATGGTAATGGTTTACATTTAACCGTCCGAAAATTCAAGATTTTTTTTAAATTTAATAAATATTTATTAGTAAAAATAATAATTAAATTGTTAATCTTATAACATACCTATATTGGTTTTTTATATAGATTTTAGGCATTGGATAGGAGCAGGCGTTACCTTGCGGAATTCCATGATATATTATGAAAATTAAGTGTCGTTTGAAATTTCTTCAATCTTTAATGTATTATCTCTACCTACGCATCCTCAGAAGATGTTTACTTTACAAAGAATAATTGATAAGATAACATCTAGATTTTAGATTGCAGGCAATAAATAAAGCACAGTAAAAGAAACCCATTTTATTTGATAATATTAAGCAAATTTTCAAAAAGTACTTACGTATAGGTTAAATTAGTGATCTGCCAGGCGCCACGCCCCCTTGCGACGTTTTGCTCAACCTAGTGCCTAACAGTAGCAGCATTTACTTAACTTTGGGTCGAAGAGTAATGTTACAAATATGTATTGAGTCGTAATTTACCATTTACCTCGGTTATTATTTACCATTTTCAACCGATATAGTAGATATGATCTCGGTTAAATTGAAATACCCTACACAATATACGATGTACCTACTTTACCACGGTTTCACGGCACCGAATACAGATTCTAATGAGGGGAAGGCGGCAGGAGAAAAAAAAATTATAACATTTTAGTTAACAATACATTTTATAATATGAATTTCATAATTCGTTTAAATATGACAATTACTATACTAGTTGTAAATAATTAAATTTTTGTCTAAGTAATAGTTTGTAATTGTTGCACGCCCAAAGAGGCAATATACATTGGGACTTCGTAACCTGTATTTATATCCAACCTGACCTGTGATATGCAATGAATGAATTTTAATTTGAAAACTAAGCAGAATTCGCTCCCATTAAGGTCGAAGGAATTTCTCATAAATTCTAGCCATTTACAGTTACAGTTTACAGTGTTTGTGTAACTCCAAATTAAATCTTAAATATGAAGGTTGAAATGATGGTTTGAATTCTAAATCTGTGTCTACTATAACAAAGGGACTCGTACCACTCGTTACGAGCTCCCCCTAACGAATGTAAATAGAGTCCCGCCAATTACCAAACTAATCTGGAAAAAGCCAGTGATTTAGTACTAGGGGTGCATACTGTACACAAAACACATTCCGGCTTTATTGTAAAAGTAGCGTGTCGGAGATAAGGCACGTTCTAGTTAACATGTCACACCTGTTACAACAAACCTTATATTGTGCCTAACTTCCCTACTAGAATGTAAGTTTGTTTATAGCAAGACTCCTCAAAAAGGATTCAAACGTTTTCAGGGGTTTATGTAATGAAGAGTTTATGTTTGTATATTTCTTAATTCTAGTATGCCTGCTTGGTCCCTTTAAGAATTATCACTATAAGAAGAAACTCTCTGAGCGTGGGCGCGCAGGTGGAATATTCTCCTATTCCCGGTTGGACACCGCACTTTTTATTCTTATTTGACCCCCTGCAGAGCTAGGCATGGACAAGAGATATAATTAACGTGTCCACCTGCCTGCACAGGAATATGGAGTAGGAGAATTTTACCCCCGTTTATTATAACACATATATTATTTGGATATTATTTCGCCAGTGCTCTGAGAGTTGATGAAGCTGTGGGAGAAGTTGCATTTTTATCCTTTCCCCGGGAATATAATTGTCTCCTGCCCATGCTAGTTGTTCTTTGGGGATAGAGCGTGGGGGAAAGATAGGAATAATCCGAAAAAAAATGTTTCCTGCCTATGCTATCCGCGCAGAAATTCTACGCAGACAAAGCCGCGGGCATCCGCTAGTAGATAATATTGTCATACCTCACGGACTAAGTAGGTACCCTCACCAACAAGCCTTCTATAAGAATCGAATGAAGGTACTTAGTAACTAGTCGTAGGTAAAAGTAATTGTATAACTGATGTTCTCTAGGTTAAAATCATTAGCGTCAAGGTTTATTTATATGATTACCTACAATCTGGTCAATAAGTTGCCCTGAGTGAGGCGATCTTATAAATTACACGTGGCGAGGAAAATGAATGATTGATATTGAAAAACCGTCCTATATCCACTCAAAAAGTATCTAACTACATCCTTAAAAATATCTTTTTCTTTAAGGTTATGGAAATGAAGCTTAATTTACCCGATATGTTAAATTTACAATGAACAATTGTTAACAAAAATTATTTATTGTAGAGTCAACATCTTCTGAGGATGCTCCGGTTTCGGTGCGAAACGTGCGTAGAGGGTACATTGCCGAATATTTGTTTGGAGTGGAGTATAAAGATTGAAGGAATTATAAATTATACCCTTTAGATTCTCCAGCTTTTCGCGGAGCATAGCAAACTAAGCTTAATTTTCATAATATATCATGGAATTCCGCAAAGTATCTAAAAGTTTGCTTCTATCCAAAAAGTTAAAGGTTTTGTTGAGTTGCAAATTATATATCTTTTTTAAATATTTCTAGCGGAAACGCTCGCCGAGTGTCATGGCCGCACTCGTGAAGTCATAGGCAAATAAGGGTTTTAGTAAGTCCTCGTTACATAGCTAAAGTTTATAGATAACAAAATACATAGCAAAATATTTATGTAGAAGTGACGTCATATAGCTAAAGTTTATAGATAACAAAATACATAGCAAAATATTTATGTAGAAGTGACATCATCATAATTTTGAATCCAGCGTTTAATCTGCAATGGCGGATCGCTAGATTTTGCAGTTTTATTTATCGAAACCAAAAACCAATCTCGCTTCAATTATAAATAAAAATACGTTTTTGATTACAACATTTTAGCGATTCTTTGTCAATGTCATCATGCCTATTCTATACCTCGACGTAACAGTAGTTACGAGAGCTATGCTGATGTTCTCGACCGTAATAATAGGAAAATCTTCCTCCGAGCGTGTTCAGGGACCGAGGTCAAACCATTCATCTTTTTAAACCCCGACGCTAAAACGTGTTACAAGTTTGACGTGTATGTGGTTGAGTGTTTATTTTTTTTAAACTATAATAGATTAGCGCTTGGCCACTATCTCACCTGATGGAAAGTGTAGATGTGGCCTAAGGGACGCGCTTGTGTGGTCATATTTCCCGAAAGCATGAACTGATTTTGATTTTGTTTTTTTCGTTTGAAAGGTGTATTCGTCGGGAGTGTTACGAGCTTTGTTTGATGAAGATCGGTTTAAGATGCCCAACGGCATAAAATGGCGGATTTCGCAACTCCCACAATATGGTCTCAAATGAAAGGGCTTAACTAGTAGATTACTATACACTATGACAAATTTCAAATCGAAGATGGCCGCCATCGCTATATGCGAATTAAATTTTTTTCGCAACTCCCTCAAGTTGGTTAGCATCTTAGGTCCACTATCTTTGGCTGCATCATCACTTACCACCAGGTGAAATAGCGGTCAGGGGCTAACTTGTAGTGGTTGTAATAATATGAATGCTAGCTAAACATACAATAGCACGTACTTGTGAATAGCTTCGCCATTCCTACTATAAACCAACGAGGCAGTTACGAGACATTTATAACAGTCTCTAACATCATAAAAAGAAAAAAAAATGAATTTCGAATGAATGAATGGCTGAATGAATTTATGAATGAATAAATCCATTTTCAATATACACCATAGAAGAAAATAAGACAGATTATATAACATAACATAAGATTACATCGATGTTCTCTAGGCTGAAACTATAACGTCAAGGATTACCTATAGTTAGATCAATAAAACCGTCTCAAGCCATGATCCACGCGAGGCGAGGACAAGATGTTATTGTACTATTATACACTAGTGATGTAATGGCAACGACACCTCTTATCGCCATTATATTTTTCGACGTAATTTAAGTGAATTGGTTAACAACTACACTTAAGGGGCTTATATGCATACGTTGTTTAGATATACGAAGGAGTTGTTATGAAATATGTTACCTATAATAGAATTATAAATTCTAGATTGTCTGTGATTATGTCATTGGAGTAAGCAAGATTATTTATGAGGCCGAGGTCTCGCTAGTAAATCTTACTAATTATAGATTATTATTAAATAAAATATAATTTTTTAAAAGATATGCGTTATATATGGGGTTTTACTTTAAACTGTTCAGCTAACTGCCGAAATTATCGTCTCTATCTATAGGAAATTTGGCGTTAGGCCCTACCATCCGTCCGTAGTGAAACGGCGATTGCCCAGTGGGAAGGAATCTCATCAACTCAGTTTCGGGAGGCCGAGTTCGAATTCCAGCACGCACCTTTAACTTTTCAGAGTTATGTGCGTTTTTAGCAATTAAAATATCACTTGCTTCAACGGTGAAGGAAAACATCGTGCATACCTCATAGTTCTCCACAATGTTCTCAAAAGTGTGGAGTCCACCAATCTGCACTGGGCCAGCGTGATGGACTTAACCCCTTCTCATTGTGGGAGGAGACCCGCGCCCAGTAGTGGGCTGGTAATTTATTGATATGATGATGATGAATATATACCAACTAGTTGTTGCCAGCGTCCTCGTTTATTACGGCCTTTTAGAAATCACGTTGGAACGGTTTTATTTCCTGGGATAAAAAGCCTATTTTAATCTCCGTTCTTTCAACTAAATCCATGCCAAAAACCAACCAACCAACCAGTTAGGGCGTATGGGATGGACCAACAAACACACTTTTTCATTAATACTATTAATATTATATATATATATATATATATATATATATATACCAATGGTACTACTGGTACTGGTACAACTCTTTGTATATAGGTACATAAATACAAATAGTTTAAGATAATTAATCAAACTCAAGGAATTGGAAAGATTCGTTAAACTGGTTTAAGAGCTGATGATTAAATCGATTAGAAACCTTTGGCAAGTAAACAATGAGCCGATTCGATGTAAAAAGTTATACAGTGAAACTGATTTCATTTCTATAATGGCAGTAGGTGTACTTTCACCCACTCTTGTTTGAAATGTCATTCGTGACACGGTTAGTATTCTGAACGCTCGTAATGAGGACTCTGAGGCATATTTCGTGACGCTGCGGTTTCTGTGACTGATATGTGTTAAGATCAAAGTTTTATTTTAAATCAGGGTCATTTTTGAATTTTCACTTAATCATATTAAGCGATGATAGCAAAGTTGTAAGGACTTCGGGTTCACGTTGGGGGGTCTGAGTTCGAATCCCTGCACGCACCTCTAACTTTTCCAAGTTATGTGTTTAAGCAATTAAAATATCATTTGCTTTAACGGTGCAGGAAACCTGCATGCCTAAGAATTCTTCATAGTGTTCTGAAAGTCGTGTGAAGCCCACCAATCCGCATTGCGTGGTGGCCGGCGTGGTCGGCTAAGACCTAAAGCCTTACCACTGTGGGAGGAGACCTCTACGTTACCCTGTAGTGAGCCGGTAATGATGAGATGATAAGATTATTTCAACCGACCCAAACTTCCATCATGATGATGTTATGGGCTTACTTCTCTTTTTGTTCATCATAAAGGTTATATTTTTGGCTATGTCGCCATGAAACTCTTGGTCTTAAAAAGTTCTTACAAATAAACGTGGTATAACTGATGAATGAATGAATGAATGAATGAATGAATGAATACACTTTTATTGTACACCACATAAACATAACGAATTAAAAGTAAAAATTTAACAAAAGGTATACAATTTGGCGGCCTTATCGCTACATAGCGATCTTTTCCAGGCAACCAAAGGCGTTAAAATATAAAAGGCTGATGTAGTATTCTGACATTCTTCAACTGATAGGACCTTTCAAATGCGGGTGATAAAACACCGGATGGCACCAAAGGGTTCAATAGGTTAGTCCTATGAAAGATAAGGATCGTCAGAGGTAGAGACTTACTTCTGAATGCATATCAATGCTTCAATGCAATAGTAAATACTATTCATATTTAAATTATAATTAGAACGTAACACCCAAATGTCGGTGAAGTTTACAGTACATTTACTTTGTCACTTCACCTATAAATACATGCCTGACCATTCAAATTCGCCTTCAAATTGATTTAAAAAGCGACATACATTGATGCTTTCAAAAATTATCTACCAAATTATCTACACATCATAGTGGCAATGTACACTATACAGTAGGATTTATGAGATTAACATGCGGCTTAGCAATGCAACATACATTGATGCATTTATCAACTGTTAAATAAACTAATTACATATCACAGTAGCAATGTACACAGTACAGTAGTGTTGACGACTGACGAGATTAACATGCAGCTCAGCAATGGTGCATTGATTGCTGGCGCCACTTTCTCCGAAGGTATATAAATAGATTTATAGCGAGACTCGCTAAGTGTGTTGATTGACTTCAATCCGCTGGAGATTGCTTCTTTATAATTTAACTAGCTGTTGCCCGCGACTTCGTCCGCTTTTGTTTTTGTTTTTCAAAAGACATGTGCCTCATAAATTTGGCAGCACTTTATGTATTTAGGATATCTAAGCCTGTTGTAAAATCGTCAAACACTTTCATCCCCTCTTCCAAGAGAACTGAGCTATCGCTACTAATATTATAAATGTGAATGTAAGTTTGTTTGTTACGCTTTCACGCAAAAACTACTTAACCGATCCTCATGAAACTTTGTACACATATTCTTGGAAGTGTTAGAAGTAATATAGGATACTTTTTATCCCGACATTAAGCTCGGTTCCTTTGGGAGAGGGGATGAGTGTTTGACGATTTTACACCATAACTCCGACAAATTTTAACCGATTTAAATAATTATTTTTGTACTATAGAGGTTATAATATGTGTTTAATTTTGCCCAAACTGTGGTTGGAGATAGAGGACAGAACTTATCAGCGGACAGCAGCAAACCCCTCATTTAAGGCTTAGCGATACTGAATACTTTAAATTTTTTTACGCAGACGAAGTCGCGTGCAACAGCTAGGTTAGATCATAAAAGCTTAATGATAAATTATAATAATATTCAGCTCACAAGCAACCACTGTGATTATATCTACCAGATAAACTTATCTACCAGCTCATCTTAATCACAGTAAATACCTATATTAAAGCAGTATGGAGACTACGAATAAACGTTCGATAGGCACACTCGACAGATGCACGCACCGACGAAGCCCTAAAACTATAGTCGCCGGATTTTAATCTGGGGTACTAGATTTTGGTATTTACCTACCTATTTTTTTACCTACTCGTTTTTAGATTTTCTTTAGTCATGTTTTAGATTTCTAAAGTAATTAAATTTCTCTCAGAATTCTACAGAAATTAAATTTCTCCGTTGTGGAGTTCCAGCCTTTTAACTATTGTTTTATTAAGGACACTTTTTGATGACTGATTATTATTGATCAGATATGATAATGTTGAAGCGTTGTTTTATATAATACTAGCTATTGCCCGCGACTTCGTCTGCGATTTTGTTTTTTGATGTGGCATTCAATTTAGTTGTAGTTCTAAAAAAAATTAAAGTGTTCAGTATCGCTAAGTTAAATGAGGGGTTTGCTGCTGTCCGCAGTGGATTTCTGTCCTCTATCTCCAACCACATTCATCAGATCTACACAAAGTTTGGGAAAAATTAAACACATATTATAACAATACTAACTACTAATAGTACAAAAATAATTATTTAAATCGGTTATAATTTGTCGGAGTTATGGTGTAAAATCGTCAAACACTTTAATACCCTCTCCCAAAGGAACCGAGCTTAATGTCGGGATAAAAAGTATCCTATATTAATTCTAACACTTCCAAGAATATGTGTACAAAGTTTATGAGGATCAGTTAAGTAGTTTTTGCGTGAAAGCGTAACAAACAAACTTACATTGACATTTATAATATTAGTAGGGATAGGGATAGGGATTTATGGTTATTTCCCTCTCTATTGAGAATGTCCAAGTGTGGGATAAATAATAAATTATATCTAAATAGACAAAAAAGTTTAGGTGTAGTATTAAAATGATGAAGATGGTGGTAATAAAAGTTATAAATAAAGTGACTTATACCTACCAGACAGATTTTCTCATGCTCATAACATTTATGAAAATAATAATATCTAGGCAGGTAAAACTCGTATAGGAATAAGACAATTGACAATATCCTTTGCATACATATTCTGTAATTTATTTAAAAACAGAGTCGGCAGACAACATTCCTGAACGATGAACAACCTAGAGCCAGGATACATCTTGTAGAAGGTTGAACGATCGATGATATTGCGAAGATAAGGGCGTCTCCACAAAATGGTCGGTTGTTCGCATATTGACCGTGGTTCGACCAGCGCGTAGGCATGTTACGTGCAGCCACAAACCTGTTATAGCTGTTGACTCAATAGCAGAAAAGGAACGTTATAAAGTATTTTCTGCACACGTAGGTATGAGTTTCACAGAAAACATCGGGATATATGAACTCGATACTTTATAATACAGTACGCATAAGCAATGGCTTCAAATTATCGCAACTACGCAATTTCCTTCAAAATCGTAATTGCACAATAGTTATATGATATACTTGTGCACAATCTACACTTTATCAAGGTTATGTAGGTATCAACTTACTGTAAAAGGAAGTAAACGTAGGTGGTAGTTAGAAGGTACGTGTCAATTGTGTGCCTACTTTTTGTTATACAAAAAACTATTGCAGAATGTTCTTTAAAGATGTATTATTATTTACTAGCTCTTTTTACGGTTTTTAAGAAATCCCGTGGGAACTGTTTAGGATAATAAGTAGCTTGTATTCTAAAAATCGAGTAGATAGTTAGGGTGATAGAAAAAATATTGAAAAAAGAAAAAAATTAATTAGGTATTTTTGTATTTTATATATGATTATTCCTATACGAGTGATACCTGCCTACCTATTATTATTTTTATATATGTTATGAGGATGACAAAATAACTATTACATATTGCTTAGTTAGGGCGCAAAGGAAGGACAGACAAACAATAAAACACTTTCGCATTTATAACATTAGTACGGATTAAACTAGTCCGTAATCCGCCTCCATATCCATAATAGTATTATAAATGCGATCTCTATTTGTTCATTTGTTTATAACCTATCCTCGACTCTATATCCCTAGCGTACAAAGCTTACTTCCTGGAGATGAACACAGGATTTTTTGAAGAGTTCACAAGCTTACTGGAAATATATGACTAATGATAAACGACTAAGACACTGGGAGGTATCCTGGCATAGTTCGAGTCCATGTAGGACTGAAGTGTATCGATGATAATGCAGTCATGTGTATATCAAAATACCCACCAACTCAATCTCATCAACATTGGTTACTATTCAAATATAATTTTAATTGTTTCTAGAAATCTATCTATTAACTAATTTATAATTATGAGGGTATTTGTAAAATCCTAATCAATTAAATAAAATATCTGGCAAATATGAATTTATAGTTGTCAAACGTTTGGTTATTTACCCACTTTATAAAATTACTGGAACACATTATAATATTCAGATTTCTCCAACGATCTCTGTAATACAAAATATTAATATTATAATTATTAATAATTGAGTACCAACAAAATAAACTCACGACATCAATAGTTGACTTCCACTTTAAATCTTTTTATATCTTTAACTTTCACTGTCTCTGTTGTATCTTACCTTTGACACCTGTGTACGTAATAATTTATCGTTTTTTTCAACTATTAGCATTTAGTAGTTTCTTTTCTCGTTAAACGTGCTGCTTCATTGCATATTCCAAGTGTTTATATACTCTTTGGCATATTCTTAATCTAGTCTTTGATTGCTATAACTGAAACTAACTTTTTCTTCAGGGAATATTGAAGCGGTGATTGCGCAATGGGTAGGAACTCGACTTCACTTTCGGGGGGCTGAGTTCGAACGCACGCTCCTCTAACTTTAATAAGTTATGTCCGTTTTTAGTAATTAAAAATATCATTAGCTTCAACGGTGAAGGAAAACATCGCGAGGAAACCTGCATACCTGAGATTTTTACGTAACGTTCTCAAAGGTGCGTGGAGTCCGCACTGGGCCAGCGTGGTGGACTACGGCCTTAACCTCTCCTCATTGTGGGAGGAGACCCGTGCTCTGTAGTGGGCCGGTAATGGGCTGATCTGATGATAATGTTGATGAATAAAACCTTTTTCTTCACTAGAATTGTAATAAATAAATAAGTATATGCAAATAGTAGCTCCACCTCAACCTATGATATAATTAATTTAAACCTGTATATTAGTTAGTTAAAACTAAAACTTTAATCTGCAATAAAAGGCGCAAAACCTTTATCTATTGTGAAAATACCTGTTTGAAGGATGTTTATAAAGCAAACTCATTATGCTAGATTATTCACCTTCAAGGTGGGTGTGTCAGTACTTGCCCTGTCTCGGATTATGCGCAGTTTATATGAATTAGCACATAATACTATGAAGTTATATTAACATAAGAATTTTAACGTTTTTATTATCAAAAGCAATAGCCAATAACGTCAATCTGCTCTATGGATTTCTTAGTATCGACTTGTCTTTGAATAATCCATTTTTGTATCAACCGACCTCTATTAATTTTCCTTAGTAAAAGGGTCTTAACTTAACTTCCTACAATAATTGAGTTGTCTAAGGTTTAGAAAAGCATAATTTGTACTACAAAATCACCGATCTAAGGAGTTGTTGTTTTTTTTAATCCGTCGGTGACCATTTATTTTCCCGGGATAAGAAGTATCCTTTATTTTTATCCTTTATCCTTAAGAAACGTCTTTAAGCCAAATTTTACCAAAATCTGTTGAGGGTCTTAGATTTATTTGCAGACTTCTTAAAGAAGTGCCTAAGATAAACAATACCACCATATATTATCTCAGTTTAACTCTTGGTTTATGCAGCTCACGCCAAGATAGCTCTGAGATAGTAGACCACTGGTCGCGTATTGATATACAACGTGTGAATGAAAACCGAAATAATACTTCACAGGCCTTAGAGGTACATTGTATACTGTCTCTGAGACTTATCTGTGAAACCTAATAGTTTTTAAAGAAAACCACTGCCAAAGTATTAACTGAAAGAAACAGATACAACCTTAACATCACATATATAATTAAAATCAAGTGTCTCCTGTCACTTTATTGGCTACACGTCTCGTAGCGTAGGTACTATGCTCGTGTCTGTCTTTTATCTCAATAAGGGTTGTCATAAGTAAATACTTAGAACGATTTGTGATCGTTTGTATTGAAAATTAAGTATGGTTTTAGATTTAACATTACATTACACGTAACGTAACATACCATTTTACGCTTTTTGAGTAAACTTTGGAACATGTTATCCGAATGAAATCATTTTGATGGGTAACTTACTTCATTATATTATTAGAAAGAATACCACCTACAGTAAGTATCATTTTATATTCCAAGCATGCTCGTCATTTCCTTTAAGGTCTTCGATAGCTAGAAATATCACTGTACGCAAACTGTATTTTATAATTGAACATATCTGATGACTAAAGATGCTATAAATGCAATTTTCTATATTATTAGCTGAGACATAAAGTTGTTTATCTTTTTTATATATCATCCTAGTATTTTTACCCTTCTGTTTGATTAAAACTGTTAGATAATACTTACTCTAACGCCATCGTGACTTTGTAAAGTAATTTTCCGTTATTATCACGAAATTATGTGATCGATGTACCTACCTATCTGTATTTTTAATTAGATTGTTGGAAAACCAATTCATTTTGGTTGTTTACCAGGATAAATCTGACCATGTTTGTTTCTTGGAAAATTATTTAGTAGCAAAAATTTAACTTAACTTTCGTATTATATGTTTACGTTCACTGAAGCTTGCATCATTGTTATAAATATACCTTTTTTCATAAGTTAAGTTGACACAGGCGATTATGAAGAATACGTCAAAAATTAGGCTCATTGGTTTAAACAATACTTCATTATCGGGCTCAGTAAAGCTGAAAACATCGACGAAAATATGAATAAAAACTTATAATCACCTTGAATTATCATTGAAATTTGTAGTCTTTGTTCTCTTTGGCTTAGGTTAACATTTACCTACCAAATCTTGTCATGTCTGGGCAAAAACGATTTTGCATATTCTCCCACATTCAATTATTCCGATGCTAATATCTAAACTTTTAACAAACTACTAGGTAGTTAATTACCTCAAGTCGAATGGCTTAAAAATTAAGGTCTAAGAAATTGAAATAAAATAAAATTTAATTAGTTCACATATAGCAATAGAAGATAAGGCGGAGAACTTCTGTTAAGTTTAAAACCTGTGCCAGAAGATCTCGCTCTTCCCTTCTACCTTATACATTTTTATTTCAATTTAATATTATAAAACATTACCAGTTTGATTAGTCTGTTTTAGATCTTCTTAATCTTATAATTAAGTGAATTCAATCAAATCTTGTTAATATTTATTACTAAAACTAGGTTAAATTTTTTTTGGAATTCTCGCAATATTAAATTAAAATCCCACTTTGAAGTTATAACCGTTTTAATTTTGCTGATAGATACACAAAATTGCTCCATCGTATTCCATGTTTGTAATAAAACTAACGTAATGCCTCTATACCATGCCAACCTATGAAAGTCTAATTTAAGATTTTTATTGGATATATTATAATTTATCACCTTTTTTTTTTGAGAACATGTAACATTTAACTGACTGCGTTTAATGCTGATTAGCGGCAGAAATAAGCATGTTGGTACCTCCCCGGACGAGCTCTGTCACAAATATCTCTACTACTACTAAACTGTTAGGAGCTCCTACTATTAAGAGTTAAAAACCAAATTTTTTATCATAAGGAAAGCAATTTAGATTATTTGATCTAAATTGTTGGGCCGAGCACGCACCTCTAAATTACTTTCTTCACCTTCAACGGTGAAGGAAAAGATCGTGAGGCAGGCTGCATGCCTGAAAGTTCACCATAATGTTCTCAAGAGTGTGGAGAAAGATGTGTGGAGTCCACCAATCCGTACTGAACCAGCGTGGTGGACTAGGGCCCTGAACCATTCTCATCGTTGGAGAAGACCCGTGCCCTGTAGTGAGCCGGTATTTCATGTGGGTTGTGGGTTGACGATGATGATGATGATCTAAATCGCTAAGTTGGTTCAGGCTGCTTTTTATCTTGTTACATTGCCACATTTCAAATGCCATTCGTGGTCGGTGGACGGTGACGTGGCGATGCTATTTTTAGTAACAGGCCGTAGTTGTAACTTGTAACCTGTCAGAGAAAATAAACCGGTTCTGTTGCGGTTTTTAGCTCGCGGCAAAAACTTAGGAATTAAAAGCTTTTTTTAAATAAGTATTTTTATTTGTATAAAGTTAATCTTGAGTTAGATTTCGTTTCACTGATTTAACTTGCGATGAATTTTGATTATTACTCCCAAATTTTACAAACTCCTTATTCTCTTAACCAAAAACAAATTGTTTACAAAAGGCGGACTAAATGCTAAAGCATTTTCTACCTCCCAACCTTCAGACGTGCGAGAAAAAACAAGTGTGGGTGTGGCAAAAAACAATACAGATGATATCATAAAATATACATATATATAAAAATACTAGCGGACCCCAGCGCCATCTGTCGGGTTGATTTGTGAATCCAAACCATCCAGGGTGCCACCCAAACGCATACCAAAAAATTCATTCAAATTGGTCCAGCCGTTTAGGAGGAGTTCAGTGACATACACACGCACACGAGTAATATATATATAAGACTAGCGGACCCCAACGCCATCTGTCGGGCTGATTTGTGAATCTAAACCATCCAGGGTGCCACCCAAACGCATACTAAAAAAATCATTCAAATCGGTCCAGCCGTTTAGGAGGAGTTCAGTGACATACACACGCACACAAGAAATATATATATAAAGATTGTTTGAAGATACATAATACAAATAGGCATACATATTAAAGATAATATATATATATATATAAATGCTATGTATGTATGTAAACATAAATATTTTGAATTATATACTTACAGTAAACAGTCGGCTGAGGGTAGTAGTAAAAAGTATTAATATTGCAGGGATGTAACTGAAACTGAATATGCTCCTTGACCTGTCTTTTAAACGACTTTCATTTGATTTTAAAATTCAGTTTATGCCCCGAGGTCTGTGCCAGAAATACAATGCTGCCGAATTTAAAGTGTATCAAGTCGTAATATTTGTAGTACGAACTAATAAATTTATGAACTTCGCCTTTATTAAACATATTCAGATGTACTAATGAGGTGGGAAAAGCTTAGATAGATAAAGTGGGGGTAAAAAAGATATAAAAGGCGACACATTTGGCATTTTTCTCTCAAAAATTATTCATTGTAAAGTCTGTTGACTTTACTTTCTCTGCTCCGGCGTCGGAGCGAAACGTCCGTTGAGCGTACATTGCCGAAGATCTGTTTGGTGTGGAGTATAATTAATTTTCATAATATATCATGGAATTTCGCTAAGTAAGGCCTGCTGCTATCCAATAAGTATCGTCCTGTTGATTAAGGTAAATGTCGAATTGCTTCGACAGTGAATATAATCTGCTTGGACGGTATTTCAGTTATGTTTTTCGTTGCAGTCCCATTGACCGTATCTCTTCTTCATAAATAGAAACTTGTATTATAGTGGACCCCCGGTAGTCCGACAAACATTTTGCAGGGCAGTGTCGAACTATCGAATTCGTTGGATTATAGAGTACTGATGAGATATTTTTACAAAAGAGTACCTTGGGTTAGGATTTAAATTTAAATAGCATTATAATTTCCACTTCTTTGTTATTTTTTTAATTTAATCTAATTTTTGAACGAGACGATCGGTTGTCATTCTCCGATTGGTTAACGCCGGTAGACGCATAACGGCGGGAACCAATCAAATTGCTTGGATTCTACCTGGACGCTATGAGTTATGGCGGGAAATTGGGTTTTCTTCTTGGCGGGTTGGATCGTTCTTTTTAGAGAGTTATGGAGTGAATTGCGAGGTTGTAAAACGATAAGTTCATATTTTCATAGTTTATAAATTAATTTAATAAAGTGATATTTATACGGTATGTTTATTTGCATCTTTTCGTGGCCTCATCGCTATCCTACTAAAGTTATAATACTTGTAATCCGACAAATTACAGATCCAATGATAAGATTTTTTATACATACATATTATATATACATATGTACATATATGTACTCTGAAATACTAATTATACTTCATTATGTATGTCAAATAATAATCAAAAACTATGAATCAATTATGTAGTTTAAGAAGCATGCAAGTATTCATCGATTTTTTTTTGTTTAACAGTTTAACGGATTACAGGGGGCGCCGGATTAGACAGGGGCCGGACTACCGGGGGTCCACTGTATAATTTATTGTTGCAAATTGGGGAATTGGCGAACACTTGGAGGGTTCCGTACCAAGTTGCAACGTATAGTATTAATATTATCTAGATAGAGCAATAAACACCAAATCACGTATTTTTTTGTAGTGGCAAAAGAAACACTCATTATATGACAACTCTAACGGTTGAAAGATAGACGCACAGACAAGCGGACAGAAAGATATAGACGGACAGCGGGGGCTAGTAATATGGTCAAGTTTGCACGTTTTGGGTACCGGACCGGAAAATTTTAACTTTTATTTATAACATAAATTTTTTTTTTATCCAGCGACCATGGACTCATAAACGCAAGTACCGCGAAAATTTTACCTACTCTTTACAAATTAATAAAAACAGAGTATTGGCGAAGCTAACATTTGATCAAATGATTATTTTAAATAAAGTAAATTTGAGTTCATGTTACGTAATCAAATGGTTATGTAAATTTTCAATTATATCATTTTTTAGTTAAATCTTTATCATTCATATATAACAAATATGTAAATTATATATTTTTAGTTGAATGTTTTATGTGTTGAGAGGTGGATTTAAATAATCACATTTTTTTGTTATATAATTAAACTAATGTAGGTAATCAACTGATTTCATATAGTCACCTAGATTTATAATAGACTAGCTGCTGCCAACGACTTCGTCCGCGTTTGTTTTCATTTTTAAAACATTCCATGGGAACAGTTTATTTGGTAGGTGTGGTGCATTCAATTAATGTGTAGTTCTTCCGAGATTTTGGGAGTTTTCATTACTATGTTAATAAGACAAGCATTACATTGCTTTATATTCACACGCCATAGTATGTAGACGTTGGTAATATTACTCTATTTATGAAAAGTTCGCAGAGACAAGCGCGTCCCATCCTAGGCCACATCTGCATCTTCCATCGGGTGAATTTTTGTAAAGAGCCGCTCTATTATCAATTGAATAAAAAATGTTATTGACTATACTTCTTCACTTGTTTTTATATCTTCTTTGTTAGCTGTAAGTTTTCCTGACCAATAAAAAATAAACACCCGATATAAATGTGGCGGCAGTCTGTGGGGACTGCCGATAGAATTAAAAACTAAGTAACTTGTGAACTGTATCGTCGAGCTTCTTCTGTCTTCGTTTTTTTCATTCTTCTTCTTTGTTTTTCGACTTGTAGTGCAAATAAAGAATATAAATAATAAGGTGTTGAGCACCTTAAGTTTTCACTCAAAAAGAATATTAGATGATTGGCAAAACTATTGCTGATTCAAAGACGGGAATGGAATTTTTTATTCACAACCTCGTGTGACCGCTCACTCGAAATTGGCCATGCTAAAGTCACGTCGTGGTTTTTTCCTTTAAGTTTTTGTCACTTAATAATTGTAACGGATTAAAAATAACTGACAACTTGTTACTTACATTTACATTATAACATGACGTCGTACAGCCAGCATTGTTTTTTTATCCACTACATGCAAGCCTTTGAAAGTTTGACCACAATCTAACCTGGTGGTAAGTCCTCCAGTCTATGGCAGCGGGGTAGCCTGTTATTATTATTACTATTTATTTATTTACATAAAGTTTGCAAAAAAATACTTGACGGCGCGTCAAAGTTTAGAGTGAATACGGTCTGTCAAAGTCACTTTAGCGGAGCGTATGGTAGCGGGGAAAAGGATCGCCATCTTGGTTTTTTTCGAGAGGCGGGAAGAACCAGCGCGCCGTTTTTGCGACGAATCGCTGTTTGTTAATTTAAACAAATTACTTTATGATAGTCTTTATTAAAATACTGATAATTTTTAATATAGATTGGAATAATAATAAATGTGATATAATACATACTAGAGGAATATAATAATTTTGTGATTGTACTGTATCTACTTGTTTTTTATTTTAAAAGAAGAGTTGTTAATTTACAATGAGTTCAGAAATGAGTTTAGAAGAAGGCCCTTCTGCGCTTTTATACTTATAGCTAGCATCAGAAAACCACCCAGGTTTGTATTATATGCTAACAGAGAATTAAGTCTAGGTACGTTAACTATTGCCAGTTTACCATGTTGTGTATAAAAATTATCATAAGTGACTTAAAAAGAAGGACTTCAGTGTTTTTCTTAATATTACGAGGACTAATATTGTCTCGTACATCAGTGGATTATTCATTAATAAGGCGAGAAACTAGGTAAACGTTCAGGCGCTCGCCATACCTATTGAACGCGCCCGAAGTGCATAACCGGCCACAAGTGACGGCCTGCGTGCATACAGGATGTTGTACTTTATTCCAGTATATGTTATTGTAAAAGTTTTCTTTTAAAATTGAATATTTCAACTGTACCTACACTGATAAAACTTTACACTGTTTAAAAAGTTAGGGCTGTGGTAGTTGTATTAAATACCCCCAGTCTACGCGGTATGGTATATGAACGTACAACGGAAGGTTCCGGCCGACCTAGTACAGAGACAAGCCCAGGGAAAGAAAAAGGTGAATGCTAAATCACTGGTTGGCACGGCGTCGCTTTCAAGTTTAAGAACTTAAACACCAAAAAGAGGTTATCAATTCAATGTATCTATATGGTATAGTCAGAATTGTAGGTTTTGAATATGCTAAACTATTTTCTAGACATGTGTGCCAAATTTCCTCACTATAAGTATATTATGTCTGTTACATAAAAGTATTAGACGCATTTTATAAGTATATTCTAACTTAGGGAACAGTGCAAAATCGATGCGGCATTTCTTTGCATTTGGCTAAAAGTAACTTTACATACTGTAGTATAAGTGTGTACACAGAAGTAACAGAGTAGTTTGTTAAATTTGGAAAACATGTAGGTGACTTAACAGAGTAGGTACTTTTAATAAAAAAAAATTACACTTTTGAAGTTCTTGTTATTTTTTTTGAAATACGTAGTATTCGCTTATACTATCAATTGAACTAGGTTTATTTATAAACATTGAATTTGATTATACAAAATGTTATTTACAATAAGATAATAACAGGAAAAGATCAATAACAATAAAAATAATACTGCATAGGAAA